>NC_088223.1:94324624-94362124 GCF_036934945.1 Oncorhynchus masou masou
TGACTAGACTAGGGCCGTATCCACATTGTCATAGAGGAGATGACTAGACTAGGGCCTTATCCACATTGTTATAGAGGTGACTAGACTAGAGCCTTATCCACATTGTCATAGAGGGGGTGACTAGACTAGGGCCGTATCCACATTGTCATAGAGGAGGTGACTAGACTAGGGCCGGATCCACATTGTCATAGAGGGGGTGACTAGACTAGGGCCGTATCCACATTGTTATAGAGGTGACTAGACTAGGGCCTTATCCACATTGTTATAGAGGTGACTAGACTAGGGCCGTATCCACATTGTTATAGAGGGGTGACTAGACTAGGGCCGTATCCACATTGTTATAGAGGTGACTAGACTAGGGCCGTATCCACATTGTTATAGAGGGGGTGACTAGACTAGGGCCGTATCCACATTGTTATAGAGGTGACTAGACTAGGGCCGTATCCACATTGTTATAGAGGTGACTAGACTAGGGCCTTATCCACATTGTTATAGAGGTGACTAGACTAGGGCCGTATCCACATTGTTATAGAGGGGGTGACTAGACTAGGGCCGTATCCACATTGTTATAGAGGTGACTAGACTAGGGCCGTATCCACATTGTTATAGAGGTGACTAGACTAGGGCCGTATCCACATTGTTATAGAGGGGGTGACTAGACTAGGGCCGTATCCACATTGTTATAGAGGTGACTAGACTAGGGCCTTATCCACATTGTTATAGAGGTGACTAGACTAGGGCCGTATCCACATTGTTATAGAGGGGTGACTAGACTAGGGCCGTATCCACATTGTTATAGAGGTGACTAGACTAGGGCCGTATCCACATTGTTATAGAGGTGACTAGACTAGGGCCGTATCCACATTGTTATAGAGGGGTTATAGTGACTAGACTAGGGCCGTATCCACATTGTTATAGAGGTGACTAGACTAGGGCCGTATCCACATTGTTATAGAGGTGACTAGACTAGGGCCTTATCCACATTGTTATAGAGGAGGTGACTAGACTAGGGCCGTATCCACATTGTTATAGAGGTGACTAGACTAGGGCCGTATCCACATTGTTATAGAGGTGACTAGACTAGGGTCGTATCCACATTGTTATAGAGGAGGTGACTAGACTAGGGCCGTATCCACATTGTTATAGAGGAGGTGACTAGACTAGGGCCGTATCCACATTTTATAGAGGTGACTAGACTAGGGCCTTATCCACATTGTTATAAAGGTGACTAGACTAGGGCCTTATCCACATTGTTATAGAGGTGACTAGACTAGGGCTGTATCTACATTGTTATAGAGGTGACTAGACTAGGGCCGTATCCACATTGTTATAGAGGTGACTAGACTAGGGCCTTATCCACATTGTTATAAAGGTGACTAGACTAGGGCCTTATCCACATTGTTATAAAGGTGACTAGACTAGGGCCTTATCCACATTGTTATAGAGGTGACTAAACTAGGGCCTTATCCACATTGTTATAGAGGTGACTAGACTAGGGCCTTATCCACATTGTTATATAGTGTCTTCCCACATTTTGTTACGTTCGTCTTATTCTAAAATTGATTGATTGTTTTTCCCCCTCGTCAATCTTCACACAATACCCCGTAATGACAATGCAAAAACAGGTTTATATAAATCTTTTTTTTTGCACATTTACATTCGTTTTCAGACATGATCGGAGCAATCTTGAAGCACGGAATCCGATTAATAATCAGACCAGCATGGGCGGTTCCTGTTTTAGTGTCTGCCTATTGGAAGGGAAGATACAAGATGGAGTCATGGTTGAATTTGCCAAAAGGAGGTCGGGGATAGGGCCTTGTATGCATCACAGAAGTTACAACAGAAATGGTTGAGCGTGTTACTCGCTCGTGTACTGCAAGCGATATGCTGATAGATTTTAGGTAGCCTTGTTCTCAGATTAGCTTTGTTAAAATCCCCAGCTACAATAAATGCAGCCTCAGGATATATTGTTTCCAGTTTACATAAAGTCCAGTGAAGTTCCTTGGTGGCCGTCTTGGTATGCGCTGCGGGGGGATGTACACGGCTGTGACAATAACTGAAGAGAGTTCTCTTGGGATACGTTTGGCATTTGATTGTGAGGAATTCTAGGTCAGTTGAATAATAACGCTTAAGGTTTTCTGGGCTAACAATGTAAGAAATAATATATAAATAAAACAAGATACTGCACAGTTTCCTAAGGACGAGAAGCGAAGATGCCATCCCTATCGGTGCCATCTTGGAATCTTCTTCTTGGTCACCTCCCTGACCAAGGCCCTTCTCCCCCGATTGCTCAGTTTGAACGAGCGGCCAGCTCTAGGAAGAGTCTTGGTGGTTCCAAACTACTTCTATTTACGAATGATGGAGGACACTGTCTTCTTGGGGACCTTCAATGCTGCAGACATTTTTTGGTACCCATCACCAGATCTGTGTCTCGACACAATCCTGTCTCGGAGCTCTACGGACAATTCCTTCGACGTCATGGCTTGGTTTTTGCTCTGACATGCACTGTCAACTGTGGGACATTATATAGACAGATGTGTGCCTTTCCAAATCATGTACAACCAATTGAATTTACCACAGGTGGACTCCAATCAAGTTGTAGAAACATCTCAGGGGTGATCAATGGAAACAGGATGCACCTGAGCTCAATTTTGAGTCTCATAGCAAAGGATCTGAATACTTATGTATTTCTGTTTTTTATATTTTATACAGTTGCATAAATAAAATAAAAACCTGTTAGCTTTCTCATTATGGTGTGTGTGTGTAGATTTCTTATGATTTGTATTTATTTAATCAATTTTAGAATAAGGCTGTAACGTAACAAAATGTTGAACAAGTCAAGGGGTCAGAATACTTTCCAAATGCTCTGTACCTTCACACCAACCTTGTGCCATACCGGGATACTCGGTAATACCGTTACCGAACACAGTGGGGCGCTATGTTCAAACCCTATTGTGCCTCTGTAATCCAAAGGTTAGCAATGCTAACAACTACATGTAAAAAAAGCACATAGAGAATGTTAACTAAATGCTAGTCAGCGCAATGCAAAAACATATTATACAGTCTCTGCTCTAAACTATTTGTAGGACAGACATCCTCATACAGTGATATGAATAACTGAAGAATGCTGCATGCTCAAAACAAATATTAGCACGGCTCTTGATCCAAAAGGGGATTCTCCACCAAGCGAAACATGATTTTGGAAGACGCTAACGCTAACGACTTAGCTAGGTAGCTAACTACCTACTAAGTTAGCAAACCAAATGCACAACTGCAGAGCATTTAGCACATGTTAGACAGTTAACTTAATAGTTATGAGATATCTAGCTGGCAAATATTTAGTTGTGAATTCCATACTGTAACGAGATCACCAGGAGCATGCTGGACAACAAGGCTCTGGTCCCTGTGACAGGGGACCACCAGGAGCATGCTGGACAACAAGGCTCTGGTCCCTGTGACTGGGGACCACCAGGAGCATGCTGGACAACAAGGCTCTGGTCCCTGTGACTGGAGACCACCAGGAGCATGCTGGACAACAAGGCTCTGGTCGCTGTGACTGGGGACCACCAGGAGCATGCTGGACAACAAGGCTCTGGTCCCTGTGACAGGGGACCACCAGGAGCATGCTGGACAACAAGGCTCTGGTCCGTGTGACTGGGGACCACCAGGAGCATGCTGGACAACAAGGCTCTGGTCCCTGTGACTGGGGACCACCAGGAGCATGCTGGACAACAAGGCTCTGGTCCCTGTGACTGGGGACCACCAGGAGCATGCTGGACGACAAGGCTCTGGTCCCTGTGACTGGAGACCACCAGGAGCATGCTGGACAACAAGGCTCTGGTCCCTGTGACTGGAGACCACCAGGAGCATGCTGGACAACAAGGCTCTGGTCCGTGTGACTGGGGACCACCAGGAGCATGCTGGACAACAAGGCTCTGGTCCCTGTGACAGGGGACCACCAGGAGCATGCTGGACAAAAAGGCTCTGGTCCCTGTGACTGGAGACCACCAGGAGCATGCTGGACAACAAGGCTCTGGTCCGTGTGACTGGGGACCACCAGGAGCATGCTGGACAACAAGGCTCTGGTCCCTGTGACTGGAGACCACCAGGAGCATGCTGGACAACAAGGCTCTGGTCCCTGTGACTAGGGACCACCAGGAGCATGCTGGACAATAGTGGAGCATGCCCTGTGATTGTGTATTGATTAATAACGTATTGAATAATAACGTATTGATTAATAACGTATTGAATAATAAGGTATTGAATAATAACGTATTGATTAATAACATATTGAATTCAGGGGCGGCAGGGTAGCCTAGTGGTTAGAGCGTTGGACTAGTAACGGAAGGTTGCAAGTTCAAACCCCCGAGCTGACAAGGTACAAATATGTCGTTCTGCCCCTGAACAGGCAGTTAACCCACTGTTCCCAGGCCGTCATTGAAAATAAGAATTTGTTAACTGACTTGCCTAGTTAAATAAAGGTAAAATAAATAACGCATTGAATAATAACGTATTGAATAATAATGTATTGGTACGTTGACTGCAGGAATAAAAGTAGCTACAACAATAAAAAACATTGAATAAATAGTTTCAGTGGTATTTAAAAATCGTCCCAAAATTTCTCCCTGTCTCTCTCCCCCATCTCTCTCTCCCCCATCTCCCCCTCCCCGTCTCTCTCCCCCATCTCACCCTCCCCGTCTCTCTCCCCCATCTCCCCCTCCCTGTCTCTCCTCTATCTCCCCCTCCCTGTCTCTCTCCCCCAACTCACCCTCCCCGTCTCTCTCCCTCATCCCTCCTTCTCCCTGTCTCTCTCCCCCATCTCTCCTTCTCCTTGTCTCTCTCCCTCATCTCTCTCCCCATCTCACTGTCTCTCTCCCCATCTCCCCTTCTCCCTGTCTCTCTCCCCATCTCCCCTTCTCCCTGTCTCTCTCCCCCATCTCCCTGTCTCTCTCCCCCTCCCCTTCTCCCTGTCCTTCTCCCTGTCCCTCTCCCCTTCTCCCTGTCTCTCTCCCCCTCTCCCTCTCCCTGTCTCTCTCCCCCCATCTCTCCTTCTCCCTGTCTCTCTCCCCCATCTCCCCTTCTCCCTGTCTCTCTCCCCCATCTCCCTGTCTCTCTCCCCCATCTCCCTGTCTCTCTCCCCCATCTCTCTGTCTCTCTCCCCCTCTCCTTCTCCCTGTCTCTCTCCCCCTCTCCTTCTCCCTGTCTCTCTCCCCCATCTCCCCTTCTCCCTGTCTCTCTCCCCCTCCCCTTCTCCCTCATCTCTCTCCCCCATCTCCCCTTCTCCCTGTCTCTCTCCCCCCCCCTTCTCCCTCATCTCTCTCCCCCTCTCCTTCTCCCTGTCTCTCTCCCCCGCTCCTTCTCCCTGTCTCTCTCCCCCATCTCCCCTTCTCCCTGTCTCTCTCCCCCATCTCACTGTCTCCCTCCCCCTCCCCTTCTCCCTCATCTCTCTCCCCCATCTCCCCTTCTCCCTGTCTCTCTCCCCCATCTCAATGTCTCTCTCCCCCTCCCCTTCTCCCTCATCTCTCTCCCCCTCTCCTTCTCCCTGTCTCTCTCCCCCGCTCCTTCTCCCTGTCTCTCTCCCCCATCTCCCCTTCTCCCTGTCTCTCTCCCCCATCTCACTGTCTCCCTCCCCCTCCCCTTCTCCCTCATCTCTCTCCCCCATCTCCCCTTCTCCCTCCCCCCTCTCCTTCTCCCTGTCTCTCTCCCCTTCTCCCTGTCTCTCTCCCCTTCTCCCTCATCTCTATCCCCCATCTCCCCTTCTCCCTCCCCCCTCTCCTTCTCCCTGTCTCTCTCCCCTTCTCCCTGTCTCTCTCCCCTTCTCCCTGTCTCTCTCCCCCATCTCTCCTTCTCCCTGTCTCTCTCCCCCATCTCTCCTTCTCCCTGTCTCTCTCCCCCATCTCCCCTTCTCTCTCCCCCATCTCTCCTTCTCCCTGTCTCTCTCCCCCATCTCCCCTTCTCTCTCCCCCATCTCTCCTTCTCCCTGTCTCTCTCTCCTTCTCCCTGTCTCTCTCCCCCATCTCTCCTTCTCCCTGTCTCTCTCCCCCATCTCCCCTTCTCAGGCGAGAGCTATGTGTGCGGCTCCATCGAGGTCTTCAAGAAGCTCGACTACACCAAGAACGTCAACCCCAACTGGTCTGTGAACGTCAAAGCTTCGTCCGGGGCGGCCGCCCGCGGGCCCCTTTCTCTGGGCAGCTCCAAGGCCGGACCGCCAGACACCCGGGACCAGGGGGTGAAGGATTTCATCCGGCCCAAGCTGGTGACGGTGGTGCGGAGCGGGGTGAAGCCCAGGAAGGCTGTACGGATACTGCTCAATAAGAAGACGGCACATTCATACGAACAGGTCCTCACCGACATCACGGAGGCCGTCAAACTGGACTCTGGGGTGGTGAAGAAGATCTATACACTGGATGGAAAACAGGTGAGCGATGGAGGGAGAAAGGGAGAGGAGAGAATAGGAGAGGGGAGAGAGAGGGAGAGGAGAGAAAGGGAGAGGGCAGAAAGAGGGAGAGGAGAGAAAGGGAGAGGGGAGAAAGGAAGAGGGAAGAAAGGGGGAGGAGAGAAAGGGAGAGGAGAGAAAGGGAGAGAGGAGAGAAAGGGGGAGGAGAGAAAGGGAGAGGGGAGAAAGGAAGAGGGAAGAAAGGGGGAGGAGAGAAAGGGAGAGGAGAGAAAGGGAGAGAGGAGAGAAAGGGGGAGGAGAGAAAGGGGGAGGAGAGAAAGGAAGAGGGGAGACAGAGGGAGAGGAGAGAATGGGAGAGGGGAGAATGGGAGAAAGAGAGAAAGGGAGAGGAGAGAATGGGAGAGGGGAGAAAGAGGGAGAGGAGAGAAAGAGGGAGAGGAGAGAAAGGGAGAGCAGAGGAAGGAAGAGGGAAGAAAGGGGGAGGAGAGAAAGGGAGAGGAGAGAAAGGGAGAGGGGAGAATGGGAGAAAGAGAGAAAGGGAGAGGAGAGAATGGGAGAGGGGAGAATGGGAGAAAGAGAGAAAGGGAGAGGAGAGAATGGGAGAGGGGAGAAAGAGGGAGAGGAGAGAAAGGGAGAGGGGAGAAAGGAAGAGGGAAGAAAGGGGGAGGAGAGAAAGGGAGAGGAGAGAAAGGGAGAGAGGAGAGAAAGGGGGATGAGAGAAAGGGAGAGAGGAGAGAAAGGGGGAGGAGAGAAAGGGGGAGGAGAGAAAGGGGGAGGGGAGAAAGGAAGAGGAGAGAAAGAGGGAGAGGAGAGAAAGGGAGAGGGGAGAAAGGAAGAGGGTAGAAAGGGGGAGGAGAGAATGGGAGAGGAGAGAAAGGGAGAGAGGAGAGAAAGGGGGAGGAGAGAAAGGGGGAGGAGAGAAAGGAAGAGGGGAGAAAGAGGGAGAGGAGAGAATGGGAGAGGGGAGAATGGGAGAAAGAGAGAAAGGGAGAGGAGAGAATGGAGAGGAGAGAAAGAGGGAGAGGAGAGAAAGGGGAGAGGGAGGAGGAAGAGGGAAGAAAGGGGGAGGAGAGAAAGGGAGAGGAGAGAAAGGGGGAGGAGAGAAAGGGGGAGGAGAGAAAGGGGGAGGAGAGAAAGGGAGAGGAGAGAAAGGGAGAGAGGAGAGAAAGGGGGAGGAGAGAAAGGGGGAGGAGAGAAAGGAAGAGGGGAGAAAGAGGGAAAGGAGAGAAAGGGAGAGGGGAGAAAGGGGGAGGAGAGAAAGGGAGAGAGGAGAGAAAGGGGGAGGAGAGAAAGGGGGAGGAGAGAAAGGAAGAGGGGAGAAAGAGGGAGAGGAGAGAAAGGGAGAGGGGAGAAAGACAGAGATGGGCTGTAGTTGTGTTGCTATAGAAAGGAAACAACAGAAGGAGGTCCTGCCTCATACAGTATGCTTCTGGGTTTGTCTCTCTGTCTGGTATGGATTCATACAGTATGCTGCTTGTTAGTCTCTGTCTGGTATAGATTCATACAGTATGCTGCTGGTTTGTCTCTGGTATGGATTCATACAGTATGCTGCTGGGTTAGTCTCTGTCTGGTATGGGTTCATACAGTATGCTGCTGGTTAGTCTCTGTCTGGTATGGGTTCATACAGTATGCTGCTGGTTAGTCTCTGTTTGGTATGGATTCATACAGTATGCTGCTGGTTAGTCTCTGTCTGGTATGGATTCATACAGTATGCTGCTGGTTAGTCTCTGTCTGGTATGGATTCATACAGTATGCTGCTGGTTAGTCTCTGTCTGGTATGGGTTCATACAGTATGCTGCTGGTTAGTCTCTGTCTGGTATGGATTCATACAGTATGCTGCTGGTTAGTCTCTGTCTGGTATGGGTTCATACAGTATGCTGCTGGTTAGTCTCTGTCTGGTATGGATTCATACAGTATGCTGCTGGTTAGTCTCTGTCTGATATGGATTCATACAGTATACTGCTGGTTTGTCTCTCTGTCTGGTATGGGTTCATACAGTATGCTGCTGGTTAGTCTCTGTCTGGTATGGGTTCATACAGTATGCTGCTGGTTAGTCTCTGTCTGGTATGGATTCATACAGTATGCTGCTGGTTAGTCTCTGTCTGGTATGGATTCATACAGTATGCTGCTGGGTTAGTCTCTGTCTGGTATGGGTTCATACAGTATGCTGCTGGGTTTGTCTCTCTGCCTGGTATGGATTCATACAGTATGCTGCTGGTTAGTCTCTCTGTCTGGTATGGATTCATACAGTATGCTGCTGGTTATTCTCTGTCTGGTATGGATTCATACAGTATGCTGCTGGTTAGTCTCTGTCTGGTATGGATTCATACAGTATGCTGCTGGTTAGTCTCTGTCTGGTATGGATTCATACAGTATGCTGCTGGGTTTGTCTCTCTGTCTGGTATGGGTTCATACAGTATGCTGCTGGTTAGTCTCTGTCTGGTATGGATTCATACAGTATGCTGCTGGTTTGTCTCTCTGTCTGGTATGGATTCATACAGTATGCTGCTGGGTTTGTCTCTCTGTCTGGTATGGGTTCATACAGTATGCTGCTGGTTTGTCTCTGTCTGATATGGATTCATACAGTATGCTGCTGGTTAGTCTCTGTCTGGTATGGATTCATACAGTATGCTGCTGGTTAGTCTCTGTCTGGTATGGGTTCATACAATATGCTTCTGGTTATTCTCTGTCTGGTATGGATTCATACAGTATGCTGCTGGGTTAGTCTCTGTCTGGTATGGATTCATACAGTATGCTGCTGGTTTGTCTCTGTCTGGTATGGGTTCATACAGTATGCTGCTGGGTTAGTCTCTGTCTGGTATGGGTTCATACAGTATGCTGCTGGGTTTGTCTCTGTCTGGTATGGATTCATACAGTATGCTGCTGGGTTAGTCTCTGTATGGTATGGATTCATACAGTATGCTGCTGGTTTGTCTCTGGTATGGATTCATACAGTATTCTGCTGGTTTGTCTCTCAGTCTGGTATGGGTTCATACAGTATGCTGCTGGTTAGTCTCTGTCTGGTATGGATTCATACAGTATGCTGCTGGTTTGTCTCTGGTATGGATTCATACAGTTTTCTGCTGGTTTGTCTCTGGTATGGATTCATACAGTATGCTGCTGGTTTGTCTCTGGTATGGATTCATACAGTATGCTGCTGGTTTGTCTCTCAGTCTGGTATGGGTTCATACAGTATGCTGCTGGTTAGTCTCTGTCTGGTATGGGTTCATACAGTATGCTGCTGGTTAGTCTCTGTCTGGTATGGGTTCATACAGTATGCTCCTGGTTAGTCTCTGTCTGGTATGGATTCATACAGTATACTGCTGGTTTGTCTCTGGTATGGATTCATACAGTATGCTGCTGTAGATAGTTTGAGTTGATACAGATCATGATTGTTATAATGTTATATAATACTATTATATTGCATCTATATTATACAGACTGTTATATTATATTGACTATTATATTATATTGACTATTATATTATATTGACTATTATATTATCTAATATTGAGTATTATATTGACTATTATATTGTATTGACTATTATATTATATTGACTATTATATTATATTGACTATTATATTATCTAATATTGAGTATTATATTATATTGAGTATTATATTATATTGACTATAATATTTTATTGGCTATTATATTATCTAATATTGAGTATTATATTATATTTACTAATATATTATCTAATATTGAGTATTATATTATCTAATATTGAGTATTATATTATATTGAATAATATATTATCTAATATTGAGTATTTTATTATCTAATATTGAGTATTATATTGACTATTACATTATATTGAGTATTATATTACATTGACTATTATATTATCTAATATTGAGTATTATATTGACTTTTATATTATCTAATATTGAGTATTATATTATCTAATATTGAGTATTATATTGACTATTATATTATCTAATATTGACTATTATATTATCTAATAGTGACTATTATATTATCTAATAATGAGTATTATATTATATTGACTATTATATTATCTAATATTGACTATTATATTATATTGACTAATATATTATATTGACTATTATATTATATTGACTATTATATTATCTAATATTGAGTATTATTTTGACTATTATATTATTTTGACTATTATATTATATTGTCTATTATATTATATTGACTATTATATTATATTGACTATTATATTATATTGACTATTATATTATATTGACTATTATATTATATTGACTATTATATTATCTAATATTGAGTATTATATTGTCTATTATATTATATTGACTATTATATTATATTGTCTATTATATTATATTGACTAATATATTATATTGACTATTAGATTATTTTGTCTATTATATTATATTGACTAATATATTATATTGACTATTATATTATATATATTGTGGGCAGACAGCAATAATAGGAGAGACACACCAGACAAGACACAGAGACAGCAACAGAGACAGCAACAGAGACAGCAACAGAGACAGCAACAGAGACAGAATCAGAGACAGCAACAGAATAATAGGATATGATAGAGAGAGAGACCAGACAGGACACAGAGACAGCAACAGAGACAGCAACAGAGACAGCAATATGAAGGAGAGACAGCAACAGAGACAGCAACAGAATAATAGGCTATGAAGGAGAGACACACCAGACAAGACACAGAGACAGCAACAGAGACAGCAACAGAGACAGCAACAGAATAATAGGATATGAAGGAGAGAGACACCAGACAAGACACAGAGACAGCAACAGAATAATAGGATATGAAGGAGAGAGACACGAGTCAAGACACAGAGACAGCAACAGAGACAGCAACAGAGACAGCAACAGAGACAGCAACAGAGACAGCAACAGAGACAGCAACAGAGACATCAACAGAGACAGCAACAGAGACAGCAACAGAATAATAGGATATGATAGAGAGAGAGAGACCAGACAAGACACAGACAAGACACAGAGACAGCAACAGAGACAGCAACAGAGACAGCAACAGAGACAGCAACAGAGACAGCAACAGAGACAGCAACAGAGACGCAAAGAGACCGACAGAGACAGCAACAGAGACAGCAACAGAATAATAGGATATGAAGGAGAGAGACACCAGACAAGACACAGAGACAGCAACAGAGACAGCAACAGAGACAGCAACAGAGACAGCAACAGAATACTAGGATATGAAGGAGAGAGACACCAGACAAGACACAGAGACAGCAACAGAGACAGCAACAGAGACAGCAACAGAGACCGCAACAGAGACAGCAACAGAGACAGAAACAGAGACATCAACAGAGACAGCAACAGAGACAGCAACAGAGACAGCAACAGAATAATAGGATATGATAGAGAGAGACCAGACAAGACACAGAGACAGCAACAGAGACAGCAACAGAGACAGCAACAGAGACAGCAACAGAATAATGGGATATGAAGGAGAGAGACACCAGACAAGACACAGAGACAGCAACAGAGACAGCAACAGAGACAGCAACAGAGACAGCAACAGAATAATAGGATATGATAGAGAGAGACACCAGACAAGACATAGACAGCAACAGAATAATAGGATATGAAGGAGAGAGACACCAGACAAGACACAGAGACCACAACAGAATAATAGGATATGAAGGAAAGAGAGACCAGACAAGATACAGAGACAGCAACAGAATAATAGGATATGAAGGAGAGAGACCAGACAAGATACAGAGACAGCAACAGAATAATAGGATATGAAGGAGAGACACCAGACAAGATACAGAGACAGCAACAGAATAATAGGATATGAAGGAGAGAGACACCAGACAAGATACAGAGACAGCAACAGAATAATAGACAGAACAGAGACAGCAACAGAGAAGAAACAGAGACATCAACAGAGACACCAGACAAGATACAGAGACAGCAACAGAATAATAGGATATGAAGGAGAGAGACACCAGACAAGACACAGAGACCACAACAGAATAATAGGATATGAAGGAAAGCAGACCAGACAAGATACAGAGACAGCAACAGAATAATAGGATATGAAGGAGAGAGAGACCAGACAAGACACAGAGACAGCAACAGAATAATAGGATATGAAGAAAGACAGACCAGACAAGACACAGAGACAAACAGAATAATAGGATATGAAGGAAAGAGAGACCAGACAAGACACAGAGACAACAACAGAATAATAGGACATGAAGGAGAGAGAGACCAGACAAGACACAGAGACAGCAACAGAATAATAGGACATGAAGGAGAGAGACCAGACAAGACACAGAGACCACAACAGAAGCTGAAGTGTTCTACAACATTATGATGAGGTGGTAAAACTGACAAAATGAAATGAATCACAGAGGCCTTATAACCTATAGAACCTTAAATGAATTGAGTCACAGAGGCCCTATAACCTATAGACCCTTAAATGAATTTAATCATAGAGTCCTTAAATGAATTGAATCATAAATTCCTTATAACCTATAGACCCTTAAATGAATTGAATCGTAGAGGCCTTATAACCTATAGACCCTTAAATGAATTGAATCGTAGAGGCCTTACAACCTATAGACCCTTAAATGAATTGAATCGTAGAGGCCTTACAACCTATAGACCCTTAAATGAATTGAATCATAGAGGCCTTATAACCTATATACCTTTAATGATGTTTCCTCAAATGTTATGTAATCGAATACATCAAACAACATTAGCTAGTAGAACTGTCAAAATATCTTAGAACTCATTCTACAGGATCATTTGGACTCATGTGTCTTTATATTCATAAATAGAACGCTGTTTCCCAGGGTTACTATGACCCCTGGGGTTCTTGGCCTATCCACTGGGGGATAGAATATATATATATATTTTTTTTAACTAGGCAAACCAGTCCCTCTTGCTTTAGCCCACATAGCATTTCGTTGCCTTATGATTTTTGTAAGTTCCTTAGTAAACCAAGGGTTCTCTGTTAATCTGGTTGGCACCCTGCCAACACACAGCTGAGATAAAAATGTGATCTAATCAAAATGTAAATATTCTTTCCATTCGTTCCTGTAACAAAATGTGCACGAAGATGAAACTGAATACTAAGTGAAACACATTGCTTTTCAATCCCACCTCAGTCAGCCATCCAGCCAGCCAGCTAGCCAGCCAACCAGCCAACCAGCTAACCAGCCAGTCAGTCAGCCATCCAGCTAACCAGCCAGCCAGCCAGCCAGCCAGCCAATCATTCAGGTATCCAGATCCCCTTGTTATCCCAACTAACTCTCCGTGGTGCGTTTTGAAAAATCCTCTGGATCAGGTTTTCCTTGAGAAATCTCCTGCTATGGATTAGGTTAGGATCAGCCTGCTGTGGATCAGACTGTCTTTAATACAAGGAAATGGCACCCTATTCCCTACATAGTACACTACTTTAGACCAGAGCCCTATGGCACCCTATTCCCTATATAGTGCACTACTTTAGACCAGAGCCCTATGGCACCCTATTCCCTATATAGTGCACTACTTTAGACCAGAACCCTATGGGCCCTGGCACTATATCAAATTCAAATCAAATGTATTTATATAGCCCTTCGTACATCAGCTGATATCTCAAAGTGCTGTACAGAAACACAACCTAAAACCCCAACCAGCAAGCAATACAGGTGTAGAAGCACGGTGGCTAGGAAAAACTCCCTAGAAAGGCCATAACCTAGGAAGAAACCGAGAGAGGAACCAGGCTATGTGGGGTGACCAGTCCTCTTTTGGCTGTGCCGGGTGGAGTTTATAACAGAACATGGCCAAGATGTTCGAATGTTCATAAATAATAATAATCACAGGCAGAACAGTTGAAACTGGAGCAGCAGCACGGCCAGGTGGACTGGGGACAGCAAGGAGTCATCATGTCAGGTAGTCCTGAGGCATGGTCCTAGGGCTCAGGTCCTCCGAGAGAGAGAAAGAAAGATAGAAAGAGAGAATTAGAGAGGGCATACTTAAATTCACACAGGACAACGAATAGGACAGGAAAAGTACTCCAGATATAACAAACTGACTCTAGCCCCCCGAAACATAAACCACTGCAGCATAAATACTGGAGGCTGAGACAGGAGGGGTCAGGAGACACTGTGGCCCCATCCGAGGACACCCCCGGACAGGGCCAAACAGGAAGGATATAACCCCACCCACTTTGCCAAAGCACAGCCCCCACACCACTAGAGGGACATCTTCAACCACCAACTTACCATCCTGAGACAAGGCCGAGTATAGCCCACAAAGACCTCCGCCACGGCACAGGGAATAGGGTACCAATACAGGTGCAGCCTGTAAGATTAGATGTTATTCACCCTCAGTCACTGGAGGTAAGACTATTATGGGTTATATATAGACCAGCTGCCAATGACTGGGCCTGTAGGCATGGTAACAGGCTGCCAGATGGGCTGGGACAGGGTCAGGCTCGGAAACCCACTTAGTCAGTGCAGTAAAAAAAAAAAAGAGAGCGAGAGAGAGAGATTGAGAATGAAGGACAGGGAGAGATGGGGGGGTCAGGGAGAGATGGAGAAGGTCAGGGAGAGATGGAGGGGGACAGGGAGAGATGGAGGGAGACAGGGAGAGATGGAGGGGGACAGGGAGTGATGGATAGGGGACAGGGAGAGATGGAGGTGGTCAGGGAGAGATGGAGGTGGTCAGGAAGAGATGGAGGTGGTCAGGAAGAGATGGAGGTGGTCAGGGAGAGATGGAGGTGGTCAGGGAGAGATGGAGAAGGTCAGGGAGAGATGGAGAAGGTCAGGGAGAGATGGGGAGACAGGGAGAGATCAGGGAGAGATGGAGGTGGAGTCAGGGAGAGGTGGAGGTGGTCAGGGAGAGATGGGGGGTCAGGGAGAGAGATGGAGGTGGTCAGGGAGAGATGGAGGGGGGGGTCAGGTCAGGGAGAGATGGAGGTGGTCAGGGAGAGATGGAGGTGGTCAGGGAGAGATGGAGAAGGGAGGGGGTCAGGGAGAGATGGAGGGAGGATGGAGGTGGTCAGGGAGAGATGGGGGGTCAGGGAGAGATGGAGGTGGTCAGGGAGAGATGGAGGTGGTCAGGGGAGATGGAGGTGTTCAGGGAGAGATGGGGGTCAGGGAGAGATGGAGGGAGATGGAGGAATGAGGGAAAGTTAGTGATTGATTTTCAGTGATTGCTGGCAGAATTAGTTTCTGAATCTAGACTGACCCAGTCCCAGACTCCCCTGAAGACGTGGCCATAGTGGTGAATAGTTCAAATCAGGGCTGTAGTGATAAAACAATAGGTGGGTAAACACACCTATTATTCGCTGTGAACAAAGTAACACGTCCTATACTTTCAATGCTTTTCCCACGATAGCTTTCATGTGTGTTTACCATCCACTACACCACTGGGTTGTTGTAACTCTAGAAACGACACCAACCTCGGCCACTATGTGTGTTTACCATCCACTACACCACTGGGTTGTTGTAACTCTAGAAACGACACCAACCTCGGCCACTATGTGTGTTTACCATCCACTACACCACTGGGTTGTTGTAACTCTAGAAACGACACCAACCTCGGCCACTATGTGTGTTTACCATCCACTACACCACTGGGTTGTTGTAACTCTAGAAACGACACCAACCTCGGCCACTATGTGTGTTTACCATCCACTACACCACTGGGTTGTTGTAACTCTAGAAACGACACCAACCTCAGCCACTATGTGTGTTTACCATCCACTACACCACTGGGTTGTTGTAACTCTAGAAACGACACCAACCTCGGCCACTATGTGTGTTTACCATCCACTACACCACTGGGTTGTTGTAACTCTAGAAACGACACCAACCTCGGCCACTATGTGTGTTTACCATCCACTACACCACTGGGTTGTTGTAACTCTAGAAACGACACCAACCTCGGCCACTATGTGTGTTTACCATCCACTACACCACTGGGTTGTTGTAACTCTAGAAACGACACCAACCTCGGCCACTATGTGTGTTTACCATCCACTACACCACTGGGTTGTTGTAACTCTAGAAACGACACCAACCTCGGCCACTATGTGTGTTTACCATCCACCACACCACTGGGTTGTTGAACTCTAGAATAGGTTAAAGACACCAACCTCGGCCACTATGATGTTTACCATCCCCACACCAATGAGGCTAATCCAGACTCAATTGGTCAGTAACCAAACAGAAATAAGACCTCAAGGATAACCAATGGGTTTTAGTCCATCCACTAAACCACTGGGTTGTTGTAATGCACTATAAATCTGTTCCAAATGGCACACTATTCCCTTATATCCACTTGTAACTGGGTTGTTGTAACTCTGAAGGAGACACCAACCTCGGCCACTATGTGTGTTATTATTCATGGTACTTTAATAAAGAAACTATACATGAATAGACTAACAAAACAGCCCTATCTGGTGCAAACACAGAGACAGGAACAATCACCCACAAAACCCAACACCAAACAGGTTAAATTGGTTCCCAATCAGAAATGACTAACCACCTGCCTCTGATTGAGAACCAGTATCAGGACCAAACACAGAAATAGACAAAGGTAGACACACAACATAGAATGCCCACTGAGATCACACCCTGACCAATCAAAACATAGAAACATACAAAGCAAACTAATGGTCAGGGGTAAATAAGCCAAACAGTGACAGCACTAAGAACAGAGCCCATGGAGCCCTATTCCTTATATAGTACATCAGACCAGAGCCCTGCTGGAAGTAGTGCAATGTGGGAATAGTAGTGCACTAAAAATCTAGCTCAACATGAAATCTATTGCCTATTCAGTGCACTTGTAAGAGGTAACTTGCGGTGAAGGAGAGTACAAACACCAGTCTGGTTATTATTCATGGTACATTAATAAAGAAACTATACATGAATAGACTAACAAAACAGCCCTAGTCTACAAACACAGAGACAGGAACAATCACCCACAAAACCCAACATAAACCAGGCTACATAAACCATGGTTCCCAATCAGAGACAATGACTAACACCTGCCTCTGATTGAGAACCATATTACACCAAACACATAAACAGACAAACTATTACACACAACATAGAATGCCCACTCAGATCACACCCTGACCAATCAAAACATAGAAACATACAAAGCAAACTATGGTCATATTACACCAGTCACATATTACACCTGTCTACATATTAGGACAGAGCCCTATGGAGCCCTATTCCTTATATAGTACATTACTTCAGACCAGAGCCCTGCTCAACAGTAGTGCACTATATTAACCAGTATACATAAAACACCTGTCTCAACATGAAATCTATTTACACTATTCAGTGTAAAGGAAGAGGTAACTTGTGAAATGTACATATTACACCAGTCTACATATTACACCAGTCTACATATTACACCAGTCTACATATTACACCAGTCTACATATTACACCCCAGTCTACATATTACACCAGTCTACATATTACACACAGTCTACATATAACACCAGTCTACATATTACACCTGTCTACATATTACACCAGTCTACATAATACACCCCAGTCTACATATTACACCAGTCTACATATTACACCAGTCTACATATAACACCAGTCTACATATTACACCAGTCTACATATTACACCGGTCTACATATTACACCATTCTACATATTACACCAGTCTACATATTACACCAGTCTACATATTACACCGGTCTACATATTACACCAGTCTACATATTACACCAGTATACATATAACACCAGTCTACATATTACACCAGTCTACATATTACACCAGTATACATATTACACCAGTATACATATAACACCAGTCTACATATTACACACCAGTCTACATATTACACCAGTATACATATAACACCAGTCTACATATTACACCAGTCTACATATTACACCAGTCTACATATTACACCAGTCTACATATTACACCAGTATACATATTACACCAGTATACATATACACCAGTCTACATATTACACCAGTCTACATATTACACCAGTATACATATAACACCAGTCTACATATTACACCAGTCTACATAATACACCAGTCTACATATTACACCAGTCTACATATTACACCAGTATACATATAACACCAGTCTACATATTACACAAGTCTACATATTACACCTGTATACATATTACACCAGTATACATATAACACCAGTCTACATATTACACCAGTCTACATATTACACCTGTCTACATATTACACCAGTATACATATAACACCAGTATACATATTATACCAGTCTACATATTACACCAGTCTACATATTACACCCCAGTCTACATATTACACCAGTCTACATATTACACCAGTCTACATATTACACCAGTATACATATAACACCAGTCTACATATTACACCAGTCTACATATTACACCAGTCTACATATTACACCAGTCTACATATTACACCAGTATACATATAACACCAGTCTACATATTACACCCGTCTACATATTACACCCCAGTCTACATATTACACCAGTCTACATATTACACCAGTCTACATATTACACCAGTCTACATATTAAACCAGTCTACATATTACACCCCAGTCTACATGTTACATCATCTCAATCCCTCATTCTCATTTTCTGTTTGTAGACTGTTTGTACTTAGGGAGACTAACAGATCTCCCTCAGTACAGTACAATTAAGTTCTGTTCAGTTCTGTTCAGATCAGTTCTGTTCTGAAGGGAGTGAAAGGGAGGGACAGAGATAATGTGCATGCTGCGATGTGATCAGTAGGTATGAGTGTTAGAATATCATTCCCCCTTTCTTTCCTATTGACTTCAGTATCATCCAACACCTCCTCTCCCTGCTTCAGTATCAACCAACACCTCCTCTCCCCGCTTCAGAATCATCCAACACCTCCTCTCCCTGCTTCAGTATCAACCAACACCTCCTCTCCCTGCTTCAGTATCATCCAACACCTCCTCTCCCTGCTTCAGTATCAACCAACACCTCCTCTCCCTGCTTCAGTATCATCCAACACCTCCTCTCCCTGCTTCAGTATCAACCAACACCTCCTCTCCCTGCTTCAGAATCATCCAACACCTCCTCTCCCTGCTTCAGTATTAACCAACACCTCCTCTCCCCGCTTCAGTATCATCCAACACCTCCTCTCCCTGCTTCAGTATCATCCAACACCTCCTCTCCCGCTTCAGAATCATCCAACACCTCCTCTCCCTGCTTCAGTATCAACCAACACCTCCTCTCCCGCTTCAGTATCATCCAACTTCACCTCCAACACCTCCTCTCCCTGCTTCAGTATCAACCAACACCTCCTCTCCCTACTTCAATATCATCCAACACCTCCTCTCCCTGCTTCAGTATCATCCAACACCTCTCCCTGCTTCAGTATCAACCAACACCTCCTCTCCCTGCTTCAGTATCAACCAACACCTCCTCTCCCTGCTTAAGTATCAACCAACAACTCCTCTCCCTGCTTCAGTATCATCCAACACCTCCTCTCCCTGCTTCAGTATCAACCAACACCTCCTCTCCCTGCTTCAATATCATCCAACACCTCCTCTCCCTGCTTCAGTATCAACCAACACCTCCTCTCCCTGCTTCAGTATCAACCAACACCTCCTCTCTCCGCTTCAGTATCATCCAACACCTCCTCTCCCTGCTTCAGTATCACCAACACCTCCTCTCCGTGCTTCAGTATCACCCAACACCTCCTCTCCCTGCTTCAGTATCATCCAACACCCCTCTCCTGCTTCAATATCAACCAACACCTCCTCTCCCTGCTTCAATATCATCCAACACCTCCTCTCCCTGCTTCAGTATCAACCAACACCTCCTCTCCCTGCTTCAGTATCAACCAACACCTCCTCTCCCTGCTTCAGTATCAACCAACACCTCTTCTCC
Organism: Oncorhynchus masou masou; assembly: GCF_036934945.1. NCBI lineage: Eukaryota > Metazoa > Chordata > Actinopteri > Salmoniformes > Salmonidae > Oncorhynchus > Oncorhynchus masou. The sequence continues at coordinate 94,344,879 of NC_088223.1, forward strand.
CTGCTTCTGATGGAGACGTTTTATATGTCTATTCCTTAGTGGTTAGCACACACACACACACACTTACACACACTTACACACACACACACACACTTACACACTTACACACACACTTGCACTCTCGCACTACACCCACGCTGGCACCAGTTACCCAGTTTCTTTGACGATGTGCTCTAGTTGCCTAGGAACAGGCTGTGATGTCATAGTGGATGTGTAGTTCTGATGGAAGGGGAGATATCCTGTCTCCCCCATCTCTCTCCCCCCATCTCTCTCTCCCCATCTCTCTCCCTCTCCTCTCTCTCTCTCTCCCCCATCTCTCTCCCCCATCCCCATCTCTCTCCCTCCCCATCTCTCACTCCCCCATCTCTCTCCCTCTCTCTCTCTCTCCCCCATCTCTCTCCCCCATCTCTCTCTCTCCCCCCCATCTCTCTCCCTCCCCATCTCTCCTCCCCATCTCTCTCCATCTCTCTATCTCTCTCTCTTCCTCCCCATCTCTCACTCCCCCATCTCTCTCCTCTCTCTCTCTCTCTCTCTCTCTCTCTCTCTCTCTCTCCCCCCATCTCTCTCCCCCCATCTCTCTCTCTTTCCCCCCATCTCTCTCCCCCCATCTCTCTCTCTTTCCCCCCCCATCTCTCTCCCCCATCTCTCTCTCTATCTTCCTCCCCATCTCTCTCCCCCACCTGTCTCTCTCTCTCCCCATCTCTCTCCCCCATTTCTCTCTCTCTCTCCCATCTCTCTCCCCATTTCTCTCTCTCTCTCTCTTTTATATTGGTGGATGTTGTGTAACTCAACTGGGTTTCCTGAATGATTGACACCAGAACACCCAGATCTAATTCGGATGATCTGGGTGTCGTTCTGAGGTAGCAGTGTGTTGAGGTGACGACCGCCGCCCACGAAGGGTCGCAGCGTCACCGTGGCAACCGCTAATTCACAGCCTTCTCTGTGTGTGTGTGTGTGTGTATGTATGGGGTTTCAAAGGTGAAATAAACAATTAAAATGAATAGTAAACATTACACATACAAAAGTTCCAAATTAATAAAGACATTTCAAATGTCATATCATATCTATGTACAGTCTGTATATGACCCCCAGTCTAACCCTCCAGCCCGTATATGACCTCTAACCCTCCAGTCTGTACAGTATATGACCTCTAAAACCTCCAGTCTGTATATGACCTCTAACCCTCCAGTCCACAATGACCTCTAACCCTCCAGTCTGTATATGACCTCTAACCCTCCAGTCTGTATATGACCTCTAACCCCCAGTCTGTATATGATCTCTAACCCCCAGTCTGTAAATGACCTCTCACCCTCCAGTCTGTATATGACCTCTCACCCTCCAGTCTGTAAATGACCTCTAACCCTCCAGTCTGTATATGACCTCTAACCCTCCAGTCTGTATATGACCTCTAACCCTCCAGTCTGTATATGACCTCTAACCCTCCAGTCTGTATATGACCTCTAACCCTCCAGTCTGTATTTGACATCTAACCCTCCAGTCTCTGTGTGTTCCTCCAGGTGACATGTCTCCAAGACCTCTAACCCTGACGAGTCATCTTCACCGTGTGGACCGGAGAAATCTGTATAAGACGAACTTCCAGCTGTATAGAGCGACCTACGCTAACCCTCCAGTCTGTATATGACCTCTAACCCCCCAGTCTGTATATCTCTGTAACCCCCCAGTCTGTATATGACCTCTAGCCCTCCAGTCTGTGTCTGACCTCTAACCTCTCCAGCCTGTATATCTCTCACCCTCAGTCTGTAATCTCTCCATCTCCATCTCTCCATCTCCTCATCTCTCCATCTGTATCTCTCCATCTCCCTCCATCTGTCCATCTGCCTCATCTCTCCATCTGTATATGACCTCATCTCTCCATCTCTCCCTCTGCCCATCTCTCCCTCTAACCCTCCATCTCTCCATTTCTCCATCTCCCATCTGCTCATCTGTCCATCTGACCATCAAACCCTCCATCTGTATCCATCTAACTCATCTGCTCTCTAAATCCATCTAACTCATCTGTCCATCTGACCATCTCACCAAATCTACTCATGACCTCCATCTCTCCATCTACTTCACCTCTCCATCTCTCCATCTACTCATCTGTCCATCTGACCTCTAACCCCCCATCTGTATATGACCTCTAACCCTCCATCTGTATATGATCATCTAACCCCATCTGTATATGACCTCTAGCCCTCTAGTCTGTATATGACCTCTTCCATCTCTATATGACCTACTCACCCTCCAGTCTGTAAATGACCTCTAACCCTCCAGTCTGTATATGACCTCTAACCCTCCAGTCTGTATATGACTCTAACCCTCCAGTCTGTATATCCCCTCCCCCTCCAGTCTGTCCCTCCTAACCCCCCAGTCTGTATATGACTTCCCTCCCTCTCTGAAACAGTTTCTCCAATCATATATGACCTCTAATCCTCCAGTCTGTAACATCTCCAACTAACTCTGTAGATGACCTCTAATATCTGTATAGAACCTAACCCCCTGCTCTGTTATGTCCTCTTTCCAGTCTGTAAACTCAACCCTCAATTCAAGTGTGTTCCTCCAGGTGACATGTCTCCAAGAACATTGCTTCGGTGACGAGGACATCTTAAAATGAACCGGAGAAATAACAAAACGAAATAAAGCTGGAAAAGTGAATCGCTACTTCCTGAAGTGTGTGTGAATAAAGACATTTCAAATGTCATATTATATATATATACAGTGGGGCAAAAAAGTCTTTAGTCAGCCACCAATTGTCCAAGTTCTCCCACTTAAAAAGATGAGAGAGGCTTGTAATTTTCATCATAGGTACACGTCAACTCCTGACAGACAAAATGAGAAGAAAAAATCCCCAGAAAATCACATTGTAGGATTTTGAATGAATTTATTTGCAAATTATGGTGGAAAATAAGTATTTGGTCAATTACAGAAGTTTATCTCAATACTTTATTATATACCCTTTGTTGGCAATGACAGAGGTCAAACGTTTTCTCCTAAGTCTCTTTTCCATCTGTCATCTTGGCCTCATCTCTCCATCTCCTCTAGAGCTCTGGTATTTTGGCCATTCCTCCATGCTCATCTGTTTTGGGGCTGTTGCTCAACATGGACTTTCAACTCCCTCCAAAGATTGTCCATGGGGTTGATCTCTGGAGATCTCTCCATCCCTCCATCTCTCCATCTAAATGCTCTCTCCATCTCCATCTTCCATCTCCTCATCTCTCCATTGGGATCATTGTCATGCCTGAAAGATCCAGCCACGTCCTCATCTTCAATGCCCTTGCTGATGGAAGGATCTTCATTTACATTTACATTTCATCTTCCATCTCAGATCTCCTCATCTCAGAGCATCTCCAAATCTGGTGAATTCACTCTTCTGACATCCAGTGGATCTCTCCATCTTTCATCTCTCCATCTCCTCATCTAAATCATTTCATCTCCTCATCTCTCCATCTCCTCATCTCTCCATCTACTCATCTCCCATCTCTCCATCTCCTCATCTCTCCATCTCCTCATCTCCTCATCTCTCCATCTCCTCATCTCTCCAGGTATTCCTTAGAGGTGGGGTTTCAGGTGTCTCCTCATCTCTCCATCTCGTCCATTGGGGGGCCAGAGCCTCAACAGTTTTGACTGGGCTGAGCATCTCTCCTGTACTTCCTCAGTGGTAGGGAGGCATCTCCAGAGGTGGATGAATCGCAGTGCCCTTGTTTGGGTACTCATCCTGATCAGAGCCTGGATCTACTGCGGTCCTCCCCTCACAGCTCCGTCTCTCAAGCACCATGGTCTTGTAGCGGATCTCTCCAACTGGAAGCCAGTGGAGATCGGACTCATCGGGGTGACGTGAGAGAACTCCTGGGAAGGTCTCCACCCTCATCTCTCCACTCAAAATCTCTCGATCTCATGGCCCCATTCATCTACTCATCTCTCCATCTACTCATCCCTCCATCTCCTCATCTCTCCATCTCCTCATCTCTCCATCTCCTCCTCTCTCCATCACTCATCTCTCCATCTCCTCATCTCTCCATCTCTCCATCTCCTCATCTCTCCATCTCTTCTGTCCTTTACACGGTCCCTTTGCAGAAAAACAGCCCCATCTCCTCATCTGCTCCATCTCCTCATTCTCCATCTATCCATCTCAGCATCTACTTGTCCTTCAAACACTCATCTCTTATCCAAAATATTACTCATCTGACCATCTACTCATCTACTCTTCTTCTCTGGATCTCATCCAAATCTTCATCTCTCCAACTCCTCATCTCTCCTGGACATGTACTGGCTTAAGCATCTCTCCATCTCCTCATCTCTCAGCAGGATCTGAGTCCCTCATCTCTCCAGTGTGTTACTGATGGTAGGCTTTGTTACTTTGGTCCCAGCTCTCTGCAGGTCATTCACTAGGTCCCCCCATGTGGTTTCTGGGATTTTTCCATCTAATTTCCATCTGCCCATCTCTCCATCTACTCATCTCCTCATCTTTTCTCCTCATCTCTCCATCTACTCATCTCTCCATCTCTCCTCTGCCCATCTCTCCCTCTGCCCATCTCTCCATTTCTCCATCTTCATCTGCTCATCTTCCATCTGCTCATCTACTCATCTTCCATCTGTCCATCTACTCATCTCTCCATCTTTTTACTCAGAACTCATCTACACCTTCCATCTTGACTAAATACTTTTTCCATCCCCACTGTCCATACAGTGTTGTCCATCTGTCCAAATAGTTAATGTACAAAGTGGAAAATTAATAAACATAAATATGTGTTGTATTTACAATGGTGTTTGTTCTTCACTGGTTGCCCTTTTCTTGTGGCAACAGGTTCAAAATCATATTCCTGTGATGAATCACTGTGGTACATCTCCAACTAACTCAGTAGATATCAGAGTATCTATCAAAATTCACCTGCTCATGTTCATGTTTTTTAATTATTTAACTCATCAATTCAAATACAGGGGCTTCATTGGCATGGGAAATATATGTTAACATTGCCAAAGCAAGTGAAGTTTTAATATACAAAAGTGAAATAAACAATTAAAATGAACAGTAAACACACACTCAAAGAAGTTCCAAAAGAATTTAGACATTTCAAATGTCATATTTATATATATACAAATGGGGCAAAAAGTATTTAGTCAAAATTGTGCAAGTCAGCCCACTTAAAAAGATGAGAGAGGCTTTAATTTTCATCAAACTCGTCAACTATGACAGACAAAATGAGAAGAAAAAAACCCCAGAAAATCACATTGGGATTTTGAATGAAATGACTAATGATGGAAAATAAGTATTTGGTCAATTACAAAGTTTATCTCAATACTTTAATATACCCTTTGTTGGCAATGACAGAGGTCAAACGTTTTCTGTAAGTCTTCACAAGGTTTTCACACACTGTTGCTGGTATTTTGGCCCATTCCTCTATGCATATCTCCTCTAGAGCAGTGATGTTTTGGGGCTGTTGCACCTGCACTGTGATAGTCTCAGAGGTCCGTAAAAGTGCAGAGAGCATCATGAAGAACAAGGAACACACCAGGCAGGTGGGCAACATGGACTTTCAACATCCCAAAGATTTTCTATAATATTGAAATGGAAGGAGTATCAGACCACTCCAGCACCTTGAAATGCTACCAAGACCTGGCCGGGCGGTGTAAATCATTCAGCTCATGCAAAGAAGACTGTCATCAATGATTGCATGCCAAGAGGCCCATGATCAAAATCTGGATGAACTGGCCCCATTCATTCAGCTTTACACGGATGGGAGTCATCCTGTCCATTTGCAGGACAACAATCCCAAAGCATCGATGTTGCACAAATGCTTCACAGTATGGAAGAGTGGCAAGAAGAAAGACATTTCCTTCAAAGACATCCATAAAAAGTTATATTTTGTTTCATCTGACCATATTGCCACAAGCCACCTGGGAGACACCAAATGCTCTCTAAAACTTCAGACGGGCCTGGACATGTACTGGCTTAAGAAGGGGGACACGTCTGGCAGATGCAAAATTTGACTCCCTGGCAACAATGTGTTACTGATGGTAGGCTTTGTTACTTTGGTCCCAGCTCTCTGCAGGTCATTCACTGTCAAACATGGTGGTTTTGGCAGCTCATGGTTTGTGCTTTTCTTCAGCAGGGACAGGGAAGATGGTTAAAATGGATGGGAAGATGGATGGAGCCAAATACAGGACCATTCTGGAAGAAAACCTGATGGAGTCTGCAAAATACCTGAGACTGGGACAGAATTTGTCTTCCAACAAGACAATGATCCAAAACATAAAGGAAAATCTACAATGGAATGGTTGAAAAATAAACATATCCAGGTGTTAGAATGGCCAAGTTCAAAGTCCAGACCTGAATCTAATGGAGGACAGAGGGCCTCTTAAAGAAGAAGTTACAGGTCTGTGGAAAGAACTGAAAACTCTTGCTTGTCCATCCAACCTCACTGAGCCAGCTAATTTTCAAGGAGGATTGGGAAAAAAATTATGATTTTCTGTCTCTCATGTGCAAAACTGATAGAGACATACCCCATGTACTTACAGCTCCGCAGCAAAATTACAGGCCTCTCTCACAAAGTATTAACTTAAATTGGGGTTGAATAATTCTTTTTGCCCCACGTATACCAAATTTTTCAGTTTTTGATTTGTTAAAAAAGTTTAAATATAAATAAATGTCGTTGTATTTACAATGATTGTGTCCCACTTGTTGTTGATTCTTCAAAAAAAATACAGTTTTATATCTTTGTTTGAAGCCTGAGATATGTGGTTTATCAAAAGGTTTGCAAATTATTTATGGATCTGTGAAATCTGAAGGCAATATGTGTCTCTAATATGGTCATACATTTGGCAGAAGGTTAGGAAGTGCAGCTCAGTTTCCACCTCATTTTGTGGGCAGGGTGCACATAGCCTGTCTTCTGTTGAGAGCCACTATGCCTATGGTGGCTTTTCTCAATAGCAAGGCTATGCTCACTGAGTCTGTACATAGTCAAGGTTTTCTGCCACTGTGTACTCTCGGTTCACGGCCTAATAGCATTCTAGTTTGCTCTGTTTTTTTGTTAATTCTTTCCAATATATCAAGTAATTATATTTTTATTTTCTCATGATTTGGTTGGGTCTAATTGTGTTGCAGTCCTGGGGCTCTGTGGGGTCTATTTGTGTTTGTGAAAAGAGCCCCAGGACCAGCTTGCTTAGGGGACTCTTCTCCAGGTTCATCTCTCTGTAGGTGATGGCTTTGTTATGGAAGGTTTTGGAATCGCTTCCTTTTAGGTGGTTATAGAATTTAACGGCTCTTTTCTGGATGTTGATAATTAGTGGGTATCGGCCTAATTCTGCTCTGCATGCATTATTTGGTGTTTTATGTTGCACGCGTAGGATTTTTTGCAGAATTTTGCATGTCTCAATTTGGTGTATGGCCCATTTTGTGAATTCTTGGTTGGTGAGTGTACCCCAGATCTCACAACCATAAAGGGTAATTGGTTCCATAACTGATTCAAGATTTTTTTAGCCAGATCCTAGTTGATATGTTGAATTTTATGTTCCTTTTGATGGCATAGAATGCCTTTATTGCTTTGTCTCTCAGATCGTACACAGCTTTGTGGAAGATACCTGTGGTGCTGATGTTTAGGCCGAGGTTTGTATAGTTTTTTTGTGTGCTCTATGGCAACGATGTCTAGATGGATGGAATTTGTATTTGTGGTCCTGGCGACTGGACCTTTTTTGGAACACCATTATTTTGTTCTTACTGAGATTTACTGTCAGGGCCCAGGTCTGCAGCAAACAGTAGACATTTGACTTCAGATTCTAGTAGGCCGGGTGCTGCAGACTGTTCTCGTGCATTCACCAATTCACTGATATAAACCCTCACCAATTTGTTGATGTATGTGTTGAAGAGGGTGGGGCTTAAGCTGCATCCCTGTCTCACCCCACAGCCATGTGGGAAGAAATCTGTGTGTTTTTTTGCCTATTTGTTTGTGTACATGGATTTTATAATGTTGTAAGTTTTTCCCCCAACACCACATTCCATCAATTTTTATAGTTGACCCTCATGCCAAACTGAGTCGAAGGATTTTTTTAAATCAACAAAGCATGAGAAGACTTTGCCTTTGTTTTGGTTTGTTTGTCAATTAGGGTGTGCAGGGTGAATACGTGGTCTGTTGTACAATAATTTGGTAAAAAGCCAATTTGACATTTGCGCAGTACATTGTTTTCACTGAGGAAATGTACAGAACTGCTGTCAATGATAATGCAGAGGATTTTCCCAAGGTTGCTTGTGACGCAGATCCCCCGGTAGCTGTTGGGGTCAAATTTGTCTCCACTTTTGTGGAATGGGGTGATCAGTCCTTGGTTCCAAATATTGGGGAAGATGCCAGAGTTAAGATGATGTTAAAGAGTTTTAGTATAGCCAATTGGAATTTGTCGTCTGTAAATTTTATAATGTCATTGAGGATACCATCAACACCACAGGCCCTTTTTGAGTTGGAGGGTTTTTGTTTTGTCCTGTAGTTCATTCAAGGTAATTGGAGAATTCAGTGGGTTCTGGTAGTCTTTAACAGTTGATTTTAAGATTTGTATTTGATCATGTTTATGTTTTTTGCTATTTATTCATTGTTATAGAGCCAAAAAGATTAGAGAAGTGGTTTACCCACACATCTCCATTTTGTATAGATAATTCTTCATGTTGTTTGTATAGTATTTTCCAATTTTCCCAGAAATGGTGAGTCTATGAATTCTTCAATTACATTGAGATGATTTCTGACGTGCTGTTCCTTCTATTTCCGTAGTGTATTTCTGTATTGTTTTAGTGATTCACCATAGTGAAGGCGTAGACTCAGGTTTTCTGGGTCTCTATGTTTTTGGTTGGACAGGTTTCTCAATTTCTTTCTTAGGTTTGGGATTCTTCATCAAACTATTTGTCATTGTTGTATATTTTCTTAGGTTTTCTGTTTGAAATGTTTAGATTTGATAGGGAAGCTGAGAGGTCAAATATACTGTTAAGATGTTCTACTGCCAAGTTTATGTAATGGATGTGAAACGGCTAGCTTAGTTAGCTGTGGTGCGCGCTAAATAGTGTTTCAATCGGTGACGTCACTTGCTCTGAGACCTTGAAGTAGTGGTTCCCCTTACTCTGCAAGGGCCGCGGCTTTTGTGGAGCGATGGGTAACGATGCTTCGTGGGTGACTGTTGTTGATGATTTCAGAGGGTCCCTGGTTCGCGCCTGGGTATGGGCGAGGGGACAGTCTAGAGTTATACTATTACATTTACACCTTCACTATTACAGTGGAATGTTTTATCCTGGAAGTTGCCTGGAACGGATTGAATTTGTTGTTGCCTAATTGTTTTTTGTCCACACTACTTTCCTTCCATCATTTCTTAACGTGTTCACGGTACAGGTTCCCCAAGGGCACCACACCCCCCCCCCCCGCTCAACTCAAAAGATGGCGCACAGAATGCAAAAATATTCTTAGAAATATTTAACCTCCACACATTAACAAGTCCAATAGCTCAAATGAAAGATAAACACCTTGTTCATCTACGCAGTGAGTCAGATTTCTAAAATGTTTTACGGTGAAAACATAGCACATATTTATGTCAAACCACCACATAGACACAGACGATATACAGCCATTTTGTTGAACAAAAGATGCAATCACAAACGCAGGATTAAAAGAAAAATAATTCACTAACCTTTTGAACATCTTCATCAGATGACAGTAATAGGACATGTTCCACAGTACATTTATGTTTTTTTTCAATAATATGCAATTTTATATCCATAAATCTCCATTTACATTGACGCCATGTTCAGAAAATCCTCAAAAATGTCTGGAAAATTATAGATAGCTCCACCAGATAACAGAAATACACATCATAAACTTTGACTAAATATACATGTTCTACATATAGTCTTCTTAATGCAACCGCTTTGTCAAATTTATTTTTAACGTTAAAGAAATCGCTCACTATGCAATAATCTGAGGCGGCGCTCAGACGTAAGCAATATTTCTCCGCTATGTTGGAGTCAACAGAAATACAAAATTACAACATAAATATTCCCTTACCTTTGATGGTCTTCGATCAGAATGTAGTGGAAGGAGTCATACTTACCCAATACATAGTTTGGTTTCAAGTCGTGTGTCTTTGTGTTAGCATATGCGACAAGTTCCAGCTGAAATGCATCCAAAATGACTTCTGGTCCCGAACAGTTGCGCATCAAAACTTCAACATTACATATTATATGTCGACTAAACTGGTCAAACTAAGTGCAGAATCAAGCTTTAGGATGTTATAAACGTACAAAACAATTGGCGATTCAACCGGACAAAAGCAATTCTTCTCAGACAATCTGGAACAGAGGAATGACTGTGTAAAATTCGCGCCCTATCGCGCATGTATTTGCTCGCGACACCCACTCTTTTGCCTCTACTGAATGAGGACATCTAGTGGAAGACGAAGAAAGTGTTTCCAGATCCATAGCTGGTTGTGAAGGGTGGGGGCGATGACGTCAAAGTTGGCCCAACTTTCATGTTTCCAAAACTAGTTTTGGAGATTGGCTGTGAGTTCTGCTATACTTACAGACATAATTCAAATGGTTTTAGAAGCTTTAGAGTGTTTTCTATCAAATAACAATTATTATATGCATATATTAGCAATTTTGGACAGATTTTTTTTCAGTTTACTATGGGCACGCAATTCATCCAAAGGGGGCAGTATTGTCCCGAGCCCTAATATTACTCAGTTCATTTGGCTTTGATGCATCGCGATTGAGTATTGCTCTGTTCAAGTAGACTGTGATTTTGCTGTGGTCTGATAGGGGTGTCAGTGGGCTTACATTGAAAGCCCTGTGATATCAAATCAAATTTTATTTGTCACATACACATGGTTAGCAGATGTTAATGCGAGTGTAGCGAAATGCTTGTGCTTCTAGTTCCGACAATGCAGTAATAACCAACAAGTAATCTAGCTAACAATTCCTAAACTACTGTCTTATACACAGTGTAAGGGGATAAAGAATATGTACAAAAGGATATATGAATGAGTGATGGTACAGAGCAGCATAGGCAAGATACAGTAGATGGTATCGAGTACAGTATATACATATGAGATGAGTATGTAAACAAAGTGGCATAGTTAAAGTGGCTAGTGATACATGTATTACATAAGGATGCAGTCGATGATATAGAGTACAGTATATACGTATGCATATGAGATGAATAATGTAGGGTAAGTAACATTATATAAGGTAGCATTGTTTAAAGTGGCTAGTGATATATTTACATCATTTCCCATCAATTCCCATTATTAAAGTGGCTGGAGTTGAGTCAGTGTCAGTGCGTTGGCAGCAGCCACTCAATGTTAGTGGTGACTGTTTAACAGTCTGATGGCCTTGAGATAGAAGCTGTTTTTCAGTCTCTCGGTCCCAGCTTTGATGCACCTGTACTGACCTCGCCTTCTGGATGATAGCGGGGTGAACAGGCAGTGGCTCGGGTGGTTGATGTCCTTGATGATCTTTATGGCCTTCCTGTAACATCGGGTGGTGTAGGTGTCCTGGAGGGCAGGTAGTTTGCCCCCGGTGATGCGTTGTGCAGACCTCACTACCCTCTGGAGAGCCTTACGGTTGAGGGCGGAGCAGTTGCCGTACCAGGCGGTGATACAGCCCGCCAGGATGCTCTCGATTGTGCATCTGTAGAAGTTTGTGAGTGCTTTTGGTGACAAGCCGAATTTCTTCAGCCTCCTGAGGTTGAAGAGGCGCTGCTGCGCCTTCTTCACGATGCTGTCTGTGTGAGTGGACCAATTCAGTTTGTCTGTGATGTGTATGCCGAGGAACTTAAAACTTGCTACTCTCTCCACTACTGTTCCATCGATGTGGATAGGGGGGTGTTCCCTCTGCTGTTTTCTGAAGTCCACAATCATCTCCTTAGTTTTGTTGACGTTGAGTGTGAGGTTATTTTCCTGACACCACACTCCGACGGCCCTCACCTCCTCCCTGTAGGCCGTCTCGTCGTTGTTGGTGATGAAGCCTACCACTGTTGTGTCGTCCGCAAACTTGATGATTGAGTTGGAGGCGTGCGTGGCCACGCAGTCGTGGGTGAACAGGGAGTACAGGAGAGGGCTCAGAACGCACCCTTGTGGGGCCCCAGTGTTGAGGATCAGCGGGGAGGAGATGTTGTTAAATACCCTCACCACCTGGGGGCGGCCCGTCAGGAAGTCCAGTACCCAGTTGCACAGGGCGGGGTCGAGACCCAGGGTCTCGAGCTTGATGACGAGCTTGGAGGGTACTATGGTGTTGAATGCCGAGCTGTAGTCGATGAACAGCATTCTCAGATAGGTATTCCTCTTGTCCAGATGGGTTAGGGCAGTGTGCAGTGTGGTTGAGATTGCATCGTCTGTGGACCTATTTGAGCGGTAAGCAAATTGGAGTGGGTCTAGGGTGTCAGGTAGGGTGGAGGTGATATGGTCCTTGACTAGTCTCTCAAAGCACTTCATGATGACGGAAGTGAGTGCTAAGGGGCGGTAGTCGTTTATCTCAGTTACCTTAGCTTTCTTGGGAACAGGAACAATGGTGGCCCTCTTGAAGCATGTGGGAACAGCAGACTCTTATAGGGATTGATTGAATATGTCCGTAAACACACCAGCCAGCTGGTCTGCGCATGCTCTGAGGGCGCGGCTGGGGATGCCGTCTGGGCCTGCAGCCTTGCGAGGGTTAACACGTTTAAATGTTTTACTCACCTCGGCTGCAGTGATGGAGAGACCGCATGTTTCCGTTGCAGGCCGTGTCAGTGGCACTGTATTGTCCTCAAAGCGGGCAAAAAAGTTATTTAGTCTGCCTGGGAGCAAGACATCCTGGTCCGTGACTGGGCTGGATTTCTTCCTGTAGTCCGTGATTGACTGTAGACCCTGCCACATGCCTCTTGTGTCTGAGCCGTTGAATTGGGATTCTACTTTGTCTCTGTACTGACGCTTAGCTTGTTTGATAGCCTTACGGAGGGAATAGCTGCATTGTTTGAATTCAGTCATGTTACCAGACACCTTGCCCTGATTGAAAGCAGTGGTTCGCGCTTTCAGTTTCACACGAATCCTGCCATCAATCCAAGGTTTCTGGTTAGGGAATGTTTTAATCGTTGCTATGGGAACGACATCTTCAACGCAAGTTCTAATGAACTCGCACACCGAATCAGCGTATTCGTCAATGTTGTTATTTGAAGCAATACGAAACATGTCCCAGTCCACGTGGTGGAAGCAGTCTTGGAGTGTGGAGTCAGCTTGGTCGGACCAGCGTTGGACAGACCTCAGCGTGGGAGCTTCTTTTTTAAACTTTTGTCTGTAGGCAGGTATCAGCAAAATGGAGTCGTGGTCAGCTTTTCCGAAAGGGGGGCGGGGCAGGGCCTTATATGCGTCGCGGAAGTTAGAGTAACAGTGATCCAAGGTTTTTCCGCCCCTGGTTGCTCAATCGATATGCTGATAAAATTTAGGGAGTCTTGATTTCAGATTAGCCTTGTTAAAATCCCCAACAACAATGAGTGCAGCCTCAGGATAAATGGTTTCCAGTTTGCAAAGAGTTAAATAAAGTTATTTCAGAGCCATCGATGTGTCTGCTTGGGGGGGGGATATATACGGCTGTGATTATAATCGAAGAGAATTCTCTTGGTAGATAATGCGGTCTATATTTGATTGTGAGGAATTCTAAATCAGGTGAATAGAAGGATTTGAGTTCCTGTATGTTTCTTTCATCGCACCATGCCTCGTTAGCCATAAGGCATACACCCCCACCCCTCTTCTTACCAGAAAGGTGTTTGTTTCTGTCGGCGCGATGCGTGGAGAAACCCGTTGGCTGCACCGCTTCGGATAGCGTCTCTCCAGTGAGCCATGTTTCCGTGAAGCACAGAACGTTACAGTCTCTGATGTCCCTCTGGAATGCTACCCTTGCTCGGATTTCATCAACCTTGTTGTCAAGGGACTGGACATTGGCAAGAAGAATGCTAGGAAGTGGGGCACGATGTGCCCGTCTCCGTAGTCTGACCAGAATACCGCCACGTTTCCCTCTTTTTCGGAGTCGTTTTTTGACTGGGAAACCTCGCTGCATGCGATCCATTCCGTTGTCTTGTTTGTAAGGCAGAACACAGGATCCGCATTGTAAATACAAAAAATGCATATTCTTGGTCGTACTGATGGTGAGTTGACGCTGATCTTATGTACAGTAGTTCTTCTCGACTGTATGTAATGAAACCTAAGATGACCTGGGGTACTAATGTAAGAAATAACACGTAAAAAAACAAAAAACTGCATAGTTTCCTAGGAACGCGAAGCGAGGCGGCCATCTCTGTCGGCGCCGGAAGTACTGTGGGTTGAGGTCAGTGATAAAGTAGTCTACAGTACTACTGCCAAGAGATGAGATATAGGTGTACCTACCATAGGAGTCCCCTCGAAGCCTACCATTGACTATGTACATACCCAGCGTGCGACAGAGCTGCAGGAGTTGTGACCTGTTTTTGTTGGTTATGTTGTCATAGTTGTGCCTAGGGGGGCATATTTGGGAGGGAATGCTGTCACCTGCAGGCAGGTGTTTGTTAGGTCTGCTCTATAGCAAATTAGCATACCCCGTGAGTCCCTTCCCTTTTTCACCGCTGGTAGTGTGGTGGATGGGACTACCAGCTCTCTGTAACCTAGAGAGCAACCAGTGGGTCCGTCTCCTCTATACCACCCACCTGGTAGTTTGGTGGATGGGACTACCAGCTCTCTGTAACCTAGAGGGCAACCAGTGGGTCCATCTCCTCTCTACCACTCACCTGGTAGTTTGGTGGATGGGACTACCAGCTCTCTGTAACCTAGAGGACAACCTGTGGGTCCGTCTCCTCTATACCAGGTTTCTTGCAGGATGGCGTCGTCTGTATTTCTGATTTCTTTAGTGAAGTCCGGGTTCCTGCTCTTTAGGCCAAAGGCAGATGACCTCAGGCCTTGGATATTCCAGGATGAGATAGTGAAGGCTTTGTGTTCCATAAAGTGTCCAATGTTGTTGGTCGTGTGGTTTGGCCAGTACGTGTGAGCAGAGCCTGCTGAGCATCTGGTACATGGGGTTTGGGCATTGACTTGCGGGGGTGTTGATTGGTTGGGTTGAGGGTGTGGATGTGGCTGGTGGTGCTGTGTATGTAGGTCCGTCTGGATGTAGGTCCTCTCGGCATGGGTCCTCTATGTGTAGGTCCAGGGGGGGCCTCGCAGGTCTGAGAGAGTGTCTCGCTGGTCTGGGCGGGGTGTCTATTGATCTATTGCTCCTGTGTGAAGTGTTGGGGATATGTTTAAGAGCGATGTCCTTCAGGGTCCAGGCGAAGGTGGGCACTGCTGCCTTGTATAGGTGGACCTAGTCGTGAGGCTGTTCAAGTCCAGGGTGGAGTGGTGGGCCAGGAAAACATTTGGTTTTGAGGCACAGTCACTTGAGTTTATCCGCTGTATGGTAGAAGGGTGGATCAATCACTCCTTTCCTGCTGTGTTCTCAGGTGGTTTGTGCCTGTGTGTATTATTATGTGGCTGGGTGAACCTAGTTGGTCCTCAGACAGAAGGTCTAGGGTGTGCTGGGTGGACCTAGTTGGTCCTCAGGCAGATGGTCTAGGGTGCGCTGAGTGTATTATTATGTGGCTGGGTGAACCTAGTTCGTCCTCAGACAGAAGGTCTAGGGTGCGCTGGGTATATTATTATGTGGCTGGGTGCATCTAGTTGGTCCTCAGACAGAAGGTCTAGGGTGCGCTGGATATATTATCATGTGGCTGGGTGAACCTAGTTTGTCCTCAGACAGAAGGGCTAGGGTGCACTGGGTGACCCTAGTTGGTCAGACAGAAGGGCGCGCTGGGTGAACCTAGTTGGTCCTCAGACTAAAGATCTATGGTGCGCTGGGTGAACCTAGTTGGTCCTCAGACAGAAGGTATAGAGGGCGCTGGGTGGCCCTAGTTGGTCCTCAGATAGAAGGTCTAGGGTGCGCTTTGGACACCAACGTTTAGACACTCTTGTATATATTTCCCATTTGAATCGAACAATCTGTGTCTTGTGTATGTCCTCAGTGTGGGTGTGTGTGTGTGTGGGGGGGGGGGGGGGTTGTCAGGAGGGCTATCCGGGTGGCTGACAGGGGGTGGGGGGGTGGTCAGAGGGGGTGAGGTCACCTGGACTTTAGGGTTCTTCATTTGTCTGTTCTGCTGTGATGTCGATGTTGTCCGGAGCTGAGGTGGGCTGTTCTGCTGTCTTCTCTGTGTGGGTGGCCAGGTCTCTAATGGGTTGTTCTCTGTCACACGCCGTCCCCCTCACCTTCTCCTCCAGCAGTCTGATCCTCTCTTCTAGTGCTCTGTTCTCCTCCTGCTATCATGACACAAGGCGAGACCCAGATGCAGACACAGGAGGCAGATGGTTGTAGTCTTACAATGTTTATTCATCCAAAAGGGGAAGGCAAGAGAATGGTTGTTGACAGTCAAAGGAGGAGGTACAGAGTGGCAGACAGGCTCGTGGTCAAGGCAGGCAGAATGGTCAGGCAGACAGAATGGTCAGGCAGGCAGAATGGTCAGGCAGGCAGAATGGTCAGGCAGGCAGAATGGTCAGGCAGGCAGAATGGTCAGGCAGGCGGGTACAGAGTCCAGAAACAGGCAAGGGTCAAAACCTGGAGGACTAGAAAAAGGAGAATAACAAAAAGCAGGAGAACGGGGAAAAACACTGGTTGACTTGGAAAAACATATAAGACGATAAATACACTGGCACAGAGAGACAGGAAACAAAGGGATAAATACACTGGTACAGAGAGACCGGAAACACAGGGACAAATACACTGGCACAGAGAGACCGGAAACACAGGGATAAATACACTGGCCCAGAGAGACAGGAAACACAGGGATAAATACACTGGTACAGAGAGACAGGAAACACAGGGATAAATACACTGCCACAGAGAGACAGGAAACACAGGGATAAATACACTGGTACAGAGAGACAGGAAACACAGGGATAAATACACTGGTACAGAGAGACAGGAAACACAGGGATAAATACACTGGTACAGAGACAGGAAACACAGGGATAAATACACTGGTACAGAGAGACAGGAAACACAGGGATAAATACACTGGCACAGAGAGACAGGAAACACAGGGATAAATACACTGGGGGCAATCAGCGACACCTGGATGGGGTGGAGGCAATCACAAGGACAGGTGAAAGAGATCAGAGCGTGACACCTCCTGCTCTCCGGGTCTGGTTAAGGGGCTGTTGTTGTGCTGGACTGTTGTCTGGGTCTGTGTTGACTG
>NC_088223.1:94367124-94382202 GCF_036934945.1 Oncorhynchus masou masou
GAGACAAATTTGACCTGAATAACTACAGTGGGATATTCGTCAACGGCAACCTTGAGTAAATCCTCTGCATTATCATTAACAGCAGACTCGTACATTTCCTCAGTGAAAATAATGTACTGAGTAAATGTCAAATGGGCTTTTTACCAAGATACCATGCGACAGACCACGTATTCACCCTACACACCCTAATTCACATACAAACTGACCAAAACAACGGCCAAGTCTTCTCATGCTTGGTTGATTTCAAATATTTGGCATGAGGTTCTGCTATACAAATTGATGGAAAGTGGTAGGCATTAGCCCACATTATCTCAACTGTCCCGCGGGGGACCCACCAATCCTGAAAAAGGCTTTAAGGGGGATTTACTATACAATTGAAGATATGGCCAACAGTAGTGGCAGTATCATCCGCCATTGTCCTCAGTCATTTGTGTATCCAATGGTATTCGTACGAAAGAGTAGTAAGTGTGAAGAGACTCATAGATGAAGCTTGGTTAATTAGACACAATGAAGGTTGGTTAATTAGACATAATGAAGGTTGGTTAATTAGATGTAATGAAGGTTGGTTAATTAAACATAATGAAGGTTGGTTAATTAAACATAATGAAGGTTGGTTAATTAGATGTAATGAAGGTTGGTTAATTAAACATAATGAAGGTTGGTTAATTAGACATAATGAAGGTTGGTTAATTAGACATAATGAAGGTTGGTTAATTAGACATAATGAAGGTTGGTCAATTAGACATAATGAACGTTGGTTAATTAGACATAATGAAGGTTGGTTAATTAGACATAATGAAGGTTGGTTAATTAAACATAATGAAGGTTGGTTAATTAGACATAATGAAGGTTGGTTAATTAGACATAATGAAGCTTGGTTAATTAAACGTAATGAAGGTTGGTTAATTAGACATAATGAAGGTCAGAACGTGACAGCTAGGTTAATCGAACATAGAGAATCTTGGTTAGTCTGGCATAATGGTTCATTTAATACATGTTTTGGGTGCAGGGTAGGCTGATGACATGAAGGGAGAGTCTCTCTCCTTAGAGGTTAAAGAGGCAGACCGGAGAGTAGCTGGTTTGAATCCCAGGTCTTGTGGGTGAATCACATTAAAGGAAATTACATGGCAGGAGGGTAGCAGAATCTATCTGCTGCCATTGTGGCCCTTGATCAAGGCACTGAAGGGTAACTAATACTAGTCTCGATCATCTTTTCTCTTCTCCTGCTGTTCCAGAGTGTCGTGTGATGAAGTCAGTGGTCTTTGGTAAAATGTCCGCCCCTGTGACCAGCCGTGGTTCTCCGCGCTCCATGGGCCTGTCAAGAGGCAGCAAGTCCCCCGCAGGCTCCGGTAAGACTGGAACACACACACACACACACACACACACACACACACTCTGTTTTGTTCATGTGACTCTAATTTGTTTTGTTATCAGTAAATGCTTCAAACAGGGGCAGTCCAGATGGAAATTCACTGAACTACCTGAACCTAACTGAACTACCTGAACCTACCTGAACCTAGCTGACCTACCTGAACCTAGCTGACCTACCTGAACCTAACTGAACTACCTGAACCTACCTGAACCTAGCTGACCTACCTGAACCTAGCTGACCTACCTGAACCTACCTGAACCTACCTGAAACTAGCTGAACTACCTGAACCTAGCTGAACTACCTGAACCTACCTGAACCTATCTGAAACTAGCTAAACTACCTGAACCTAGCTGAACCTAGCTGAACTACCTGAACCTAGCTGAACTACCTGAACCTACATGAACTACCTGAACCTAGCTGACTCTTAACATGTACCTGAACCTAGCTGAACCTCGCTGAACCTACCTGAACCTAGCTGAACTACCTGAATCAAATCAAATCAAATCAAATTTATTTATATAGCCCTTCGTACATCAGCTGATATCTCAAAGTGCTGTACAGAAACCCAGCCTAAAACCCCAAACAGCAAGCAATGCAGGTGTAGAAGCACGGTGGCTAGGAAAAACTCCCTAGAAAAGCCAAAACCTAGGAAGAAACCTAGAGAGGAACCAGGCTATGTGGGGTGGCCAGTCCTCTTCTGGCTGTGTCGGGTAGAGATTATAACAGAACATGGCCAAGATGTTCAAATGTTCATAAATGACCAGCATGGTCGAATAATAATAAGGCAGAACAGTTGAAACTGGAGCAGCAGCACGGCCAGGTGGACTGGGGACAGCAAGGAGTCATCATGTCAAGTAGTCCTGGAGCATGGTCCTAGGGCTCAGGTCAGTTGAAACTGGAGCAGCAGCACGGCCAGGTGGACTGGGGACAGCAAGGAGTCATCATGTCAGGTAGTCCTGGGGCATGGTCCTAGGGCTCAGGTCCTCCGAGAGAGAAGGAGAGAATTAGAGAACGCACACTTAGATTCACACAGGACACCGAATTGGACAGGAGAAGTACTCCAGATATAACAAACTGACCCCAGCCCCCGACACATAAACTACTGCAGCATAAATACTGGAGGCTGAGACAGGAGGGGTCAGGAGACACTGTGGCCCCACCCGAGGACACCCCCGGACAGGGCCAAACAGGAAGGATATAACCCCACCCACTTTGCCAAAGCACAGCCCCCACACCACTGGAGGGATATCTTCAACCACCAACTTACCATCCTGAGACAAAGCTGAGTATAGCCCGCAAAGATCTCCGCCACGGCACAACCCAAGGGGGGCGCCAACCCAGACAGGATGACCACATCAGTGAATCAACCCACTCAGGTGACGCACCTCCTCCAGGGACGGCATGAGAGAGCCCCAACAAGCCAGTGACTCAGCCCCTGTAATAGGGTTAGAGGCAGAGAATCCCAGTGGAAAGAGGGGAACCGGCCAGGCAGAGACAGCAAGGGTGGTTCGTTGCTCCAGAGCCTTTCCGTTCACCTTCCCACTCCTGGGCCAGACTACACTCAATCATATGACCCACTGAAGAGATGAGTCTTCAGTAAAGACTTAAAGGTTGAGACCGAGTTTGC
Source organism: Oncorhynchus masou masou (assembly GCF_036934945.1). Taxonomy (NCBI): domain Eukaryota; kingdom Metazoa; phylum Chordata; class Actinopteri; order Salmoniformes; family Salmonidae; genus Oncorhynchus; species Oncorhynchus masou. The sequence goes on from NC_088223.1 coordinate 94,370,124, forward strand.
GTCTCTGACATGGGTAGGCAGACCGTTACCTGGGCTTCTTTAGCTGACCATAAAAATGGAGCTCTATAGAGAAAGCCCTGCCTCCAGCTGTTTGCTTAGAAATTCTAGGGACAATTAGGAGGCCTGCGTCTTGTGACCGTAGCGTACGTGTAGGTATGTACGGCAGGACCAAATCAGAGAGATAGGTAGGAGCAAGCCCATGCAATGCTTTGTAGGTTAGCAGTAAAACCTTGAAATCAGCCCTTGCTTTGACAGGAAGCCAGTGTAGGGAGGCTAGCACTGGAGTAATATGATCAAATTTTTTGGTTCTAGTCAGGATTCTAGCAGCCGTATTTAGCACTAACTGAAGTTTATTTAGTGCTTTATCCGGGTAGCCGGAAAGTAGAGCATTGCAGTAGTCTAACCTAGAAGTGACAAAAGCTGAACCTAGCTGAACCTAGCTGAACTACCTGAACCTACCTGAATCTTGCTGAACCTAGCTGAACTACATGAACCTAGCTTAACCTAGCTGAACCTACCTGAACCTACCTGAACCTAGCTGAACCTAGCTGAACTACCTGAACCTAGCTGAACCTAGCTGAACCTAGCTGAACTACCTGAACCTAGCTGAACCTAGCTGAACTACCTGAACCTAGCTGAACCTAGCTGAACCTAGCTGACCTACCTGAACTACCTGAACCACCTAGCTGAACCTAGCTGAACTACCTGAACTAACTGAACCTAGCTAAACCTAGCTGAACTTAGCTGAACCTAGCTGAACTACCTGAACCACCTGAACCGAGCTGAACTACATGAACCTAGCTGAACCTACCTGAACCTAGCTGAACCTAGCTGAACCTAGCTGAACCTAGCTGAACCACCTGAACCTAGCTGATCCTAGCTGAACTACCGGAACCTAGCTGAACTACCTGAACCTACCTGAACCTTAACATGTTCTCCTCAGTGGACAAAGAGCCTTAGTTGATGTGTCTTAGTGTGGATGAGTGAGAATTAAAGATGAACTATGCAGAAATCACTCTTCCATTTCCTGGTTGCTAAAACTAAAATTGTCTCAGTTTATGTGACTAAATAATGTGGTATAGTGTAGTAGGGTAGTAGGGTAGTAGGGTAGTAGAGTAGTAGGGTAGTAGAGTAGTAGAGTAGTAGGGTAGTAGAGTAGTAGGGTAGTAGGGTAGTAGAGTAGTACAATAGTAGAGAAGTAGAGTAGTAGTTTAGTAGGATAATGGAGTAGTAGATTAGTAGGGTAATAGGGTTGTAGAGAGGTGGGGTAGTAGAGTAGTAGAGTAGTAGGGTAGTAGATTAATAGTAATAGAGTAGTAGATTAGTAGGGTAATAGGGTAGTAGGGTTGTAGAGTAGTAGAGTAGTGGGGTAGTAGAGTAGTAGGGTAGTAGGGTAGTGGGTTAGTAGAGTAGTAGAGTAGTAGAGTAGTAGGGTAGTAGAGTAGTAGGGTAGTAGAGTAGTAGGGTAATAGGGCAGTAGGGTAATAGAGTAGTAGGGTAGTAGATTAGTCGGGTAATAGGGTAGTAGGGTTGTAGAGTAGTAGGGTAGTAGGGTAGTAGGGTAGTAGACTAGTAGTGTAGTAGATTAGTAGGGTAGTAGATTCGTAGGGTAGTAGGGTAGTAGAGTAGTAGGGTAGTAGAGTAGTATGGTAGTAGATTAGTAGGGTAATAGAGTAGTAGGGTAGTAGAGTAGTAGGGTAGTAGATTAGTAGGGTAGTAGGGTAGTAGAGTAGTAGAGTAGTAGGGTAGTAGGGTAGTAGATTAGTAGGGTAATAGAGTTGTAGGGTAGTAGGGTAGTAGGGTAATAAAGTAATAGGGTAGTAGAGTTGTAGGGTAGTAGGGTAGTAGTTTAGTAGTGTAGTAGGTTAGTAGGATAATGATCATTTGATTTTGATTTGAGTGCTTCAATTTTCTTTGCTGATAATACACACACAGAGAGAGAGAGAGAGAGAGAGAGAGAGAGACAGAGAGAGAGACTGCGAGAGAAACAGAGAGACAGGCTGCGAGAGAGACAGACAGACAGACTGCGAGAGAGAGAGACAGACAGACAGACTGCGAGAGAGACAGACAGACAGACAGACTGCGAGAGAGACAGACAGACTGCGAGAGAGACAGACAGACAGACAGACAGATTGCCAGACAGACAGACAGACAGACAGATTGCCAGACAGACAGACAGACAGACAGATTGCCAGACAGACTTATTGCCAGACAGACAGACAGAGTGAGAGAGAGAGAGAGAGAGAGATGAAAATCAGCAGGTGTTAGAGTAGTAGAGTAGTAGGGTAGTAGGGTAGTAGAGTAGTAGAGTTGTAGAGTAGTAGAGTTGTAGAGTTGTAGAGTAGTAGAGTAGTAGAGTAGTAGGTTCTGTGAGATGTTCTGATCATCTACATAGTTGAAGGGAGCGATTCATCATCTGGAATATGATTGGCAGAAACCTTTTCAGAGGAGACAGCTGTTTGAGAGTCAGTGTGTGTGTAACAGAGCGAGTGGGAGAAAGAGAACTGGTTGCTGTGGAAACAAGGAGCAGACACAGCATGAGGTGGAAACAATAACAACGACCATATATGGAAGTGACTTCCTGTTCAGCAGTTTGACGGAACACTGAGACAGAGGGTCCTGCCTTCTGATCGGGTATCTACAGACACGTGTCAGACAGGTAGAATGGTAACAGATTCTAGGAACTGAGTTCTCAGGTTATATTTCAATATAATATATTTAATAATATAATAATATATATTTCCATTCTCATATTTCAAGTCCTATTTTCCATTTGCAGGTTATATCTCTCTTTAGAACAATGTATATATTTCGCCTTAATTTAACCAAGTAGGTCAGTTGAGAACAAGTTCTCATTTACAAATGCGACCTGGCCAAGATAAAGCAAAGCAGTGCGACACAAACAACACAGAGTTAAACATCGGATAAACAAATGTACAGTCAATAACAAAATAGAAAAAAATATATATACACAGTGTGTGCAATTGGAGTAAGATTTAGGGAGGTAAGGCAATAAATAGGACGTAGTGGTGAAATAATTACAATTTAGCAATTAAACACTGGAGTGATCGATGTGCAGAAGATGAATGTGCAAGTAGAGATACTGGGGTGCAAAGGAGCAAAAAAATAAATAACAGTATGGGGAGGAGGTAGTTGGATGGGCTGTTTACAGATGGGCTGTGTACCGGTGCAGTGATCTGTAAGCTGCTCTGACAGCTGATGCCTAAACTTAGTGAAGGAGATATAAGTCTCCAGCTTCAGTGATTTTTGCAATTCGTTCCAGTCATTGGCAGCAGAGAACTGGAAGGAAAGGCGGCCAAAGCAGGTGTTGGCTTTGGGGATGACCAGTGATACATACCGGCTGGAGCACGTGCTAGGTGTTGCTATGGTGACCAGTGAGCTGGCATAAGGTGGGGTTTTACCTAGCATCGACTAAAAGATGACCTGGAGCCAGTGGGTCTGGCGAGGAATATGTAGCGAGGTCCAGCCGACAAGAGCATACAGGTCACAGTGGTGGGTGGTATAAGGCGCTTTGGTAACAAAACGGATGGCACTGTGATAAACTGCATCCAGTTTGCTGAGTAGAGTATTGGAAGCTATTTTGTAGATGACATCACCGAGGTCGAGGATTGGTAGGATAGTCAGTTTTACGAGGGTAAGTTTAGCAGCATGAATGAATTTGTTGCAAAATAGATTTAATTTTGGATTGGAGATGCTTAATGCGAGTCTGGAAGGAGAGTTTACAGTCTAACCAGACACCTAGTTACTTGTAGTTGTCCACATATTCTAGGTCAGAACTGTCCAGAGTAGTGATGCTAGTCGGGCAGGCGGGTGCGGGCAGCGATCGGTTGAAAAGCATGCATTTGGTTTTACTAGCGTTTAAGAGCAGTTGGAGGCCACAGAAGGAGTGTTGTATGGCATTGAAGCTCGTCTGGAGGTTTGTTAACACAGTGTCCAAAGAAGGGCCAGAAGTATACAGAATGGTGTCGTCTGCGTGAGAGGTAGATCAGAGACTCACCAGCAGCAAGAGCGACATCATTGATGTATACAGAGAAAAGAGTCGGCCCGAGAATTTAACCCTGTGGCACACCCATAGAGACTGCAAGAGATCCGGACAACAGGCCCTCCGATTTGACAAACTGAACTCTATCAGAGAAGTAGTTGGTGAACCAGGCGAGGCAGTCATTTGAGAAACCAAGGCTGTTGAGTCTGCTGATAAGAATGTGGTGATTGACAGAGTCAAAAGCCTTGGCCAGGTCGATGTTTCTTATCGATGGCGGTTATGATGTCGTTTAGGACCTTGAGCATGGCTGAGGTGCACCCATGACCAGCTTGGAAACCGGATACCTGCATAGCAGAGAAGGTACGGTAAGATTCAAAATGGTCGGTAATCTGTTTGTAAATTTGGCTTTTGAAGACTTTGGAAAGACAGGGTAGGATGGATATAGGTCTGTAACAGTTTGGGTCTGGAGTGTCACCCCCTTTGAAGAGGGGGATGACCACTTCAGCTTTCCAATCTTTAGGGATCTCGGACGATACGAAAGAGAGGTTAAACAGGCTAGTAATAGGGGTTGCAACAATGGCGACGGATCATTTTAGAAAGAGAGGGTCCAGATTGTCTAGCCCAGCTGATTTGTACAGGTCCAAGTTTTGCAGCTCTTTCAGAATATCTGCTATTTGGGTGAAGGAGAAGCTGGGGAGGCTCGGGCAAGTAGCTGCGGGGGGTGCAAAGCTGTTGGCCGGGGTTGGGGTAGCAAGGAGAAAAGCATGGCCAGCCGTGGAGAAATGCATGTTGAAATTCTCGATTATTGTGGATTTGTCGGTGGTGACAGTGGTGCCGTGGACAGCTGGGGGGAGGTGCTCTTGTTCTCCATGGACCTTACAGTGTCCCTCAGAAATGTCTATTTGCTAATCTGGATAATGTGCGCCCAGGGTTGTTACAATATGGATGAAAAATCTATATTTTCCCATTCAGCTTCACACTCGCAACCCCCCCTTGCCCTCTCACCTCTCTCTATTATCCCTCTCCCTCTATCCCTCTCCCTCTATCCCTCTCCCTCTATCCCTCTCCCTCTATCTCTCTCCCTCTATCCCTCTCCCTCTATCTCTATCCCTCTCCCTCTATCCCTCTCTACGCCGCTGTCTCTGTCTCTGTATCTGTCTCTGTCTCTCTCTCTCTCTATCCCTCTCTATGTCTCTCATCCTCTATGCCTCTCTCGTTCTCTATGCCTCTCTCTCTCTCCCTCTGTCTCTCTCTCTATGGGGAAGGCAGGGTAGCCTCTCTGTTGGACTAGTAATCGTAAGGTTGCGAGTTCAAACCCCCGAGCTGACAAGGTACAAATCTGTCGTTCTGCCCCTGAACAGGCAGTTAACCCACTGTTCCCAGGCCGTCATTGAAAATAAGAATGTGTTCTTAACTGACTTGCCTGGTTAAATGAAGGTAAAAAAAATAATAATAATCCCGCTCTCTCTCTATCACTCTCCCTCTATCCCTCTCTATGCCGCTGTCTGTGTCTGTCTCTCTCTCTATCCCTATTCATGCCTCTCTCGTTCTCTATGTGCACTACTCTTTACTAGGAATAGGATGCCATTTGGGACTTAGCCATAGATGTTGTCCCTCCTGTAATCCTGTGCCCTACATTGGCCCTCATAGTGGGAGAGGAGAGGAGACCATGCTAAATATAAATCTGTTCACAGTGTTCCACTGACTCACCAACCAACCGCTGGCAACAATATACTGTAACTGCATGTCTCTGTCGCCTTTCAAGATGTATCATGATGCCAGATGTATCATGTTAATAATGCCAGATGTATCATGTTAATAATGCCAGATATATCATATTAATGATGCCAGATGTATCATGTTAATAATGCCAGATGTATCATGATGCCAGATGTATCATGTTAATAATGCCAGATGTATCATGTTAATAATGCCAGATGTATCATGATGCCAGATGTATCATGATGCCAGATGTATCATGTTAATGATGCCAGATGTATCATGATGCCAGATGTATCATGATGCCAGATGTATCATGTTAATAATGCCAGATGTATCATGATGCCAGATGTATCATGATGCCAGATGTATCATGTTAATAATGCCAGATGTATCATGTTAATAATGCCAGATGTATCATGATGCCAGATGTATCATGATGCCAGATGTATCATGATGCCAGATGTATCATGTTAATAATGCCAGATGTATCATGACGCCAGATGTATCATGTTAATAATGCCAGATGTATCATGATGCCAGATGTATCATGTTAATAATGCCAGATGTATCATGTTAATAATGCCAGATGTATCATGATGCCAGATGTATCATGATGCCAGATGTATCATGTTAATAATGCCAGATGTATCATGACGCCAGATGTATCATGTTAATAATGCCAGATGTATCATGTTAATAATGCCAGATGTATCATGTTAATAATGCCAGATGTATCATGATGCCAGATGTATCATGTTAATAATGCCAGATGTATCATGTTAATAATGCCAGATGTATCATGTTAATAATGCCAGATGTATCATGATGCCAGATGTATCATGTTAATGATGCCAGATGTATCATGTTAATAATGCCAGATGTATCATGACGCCAGATGTATCATGTTAATAATGCCAGATGTATCATGATGCCAGATGTATCATGATGCCAGATGTATCATGTTAATAATGCCAGATGTATCATGATGCCAGATGTATCATGATGCCAGATGTATCATGTTAATAATGCCAGATGTATCACGATGCCAGATGTATCATGTTAATAATGCCAGATGTATCATGATGCCAGATGTATCATGATGCCAGATGTATCATGTTAATAATGCCAGATGTATCATGATGCCAGATGTATCATGATGCCAGATGTATCATGTTAATAATGCCAGATGTATCATATTAATAATGCCAGATGTATCATGATGCCAGATGTATCATGTTAATAATGCCAGATGTATCATGATGCCAGATGTATCATGTTAATAATGCCAGATGTATCATGTTAATAATGCCAGATGTATCATGTTAATGATGCCAGATGTATCATGTTAATAATGCCAGATGTATCATGATGCCAGATGTATCATGTTAATAATGCCAGATGTATCATGATGCCAGATGTATCATGATGCCAGATGTATCATGACGCCAGATGTATCATGTTAATAATGCCAGATGTATCGTGATGCCAGATGTATCATGACGCCAGATGTATCATGTTAATGATGCCAGATGTATCATATTAATGATGCCAGATGTATCATGATGCCAGATGTATCATGTTAATAATGCCAGATGTATCGTGATGCCAGATGTATCATGACGCCAGATGTATCATGTTAATGATGCCAGATGTATCATATTAATGATGCCAGATGTATCATGACGCCAGATGTATCATATTAATGATGCCAGATGTATCATGATGCCAGATGTATCATGTTAATAATGCCACATGTATCGTGATGCCAGATGTATCATGACGCCAGATGTATCATGTTAATGATGCCAGATGTATCATATTAATGATGCCAGATGTATCATATTTATACGCCAGACGCCAGATGCCAGATGTATCATGGTAATAATGCTCGCTCTCGACAACTCACTCTCTCTTGAGGTTGCTCCTCCGTCTCGCTCAATTCAATTCAAAGGTCATTATTGCTATGGGAAACACAGTCCCTCCACCCCCCACCCCCTCCCAACACTGTAAAACACAGGCACTAGTGCTGTCATAGTTACGTAAGCAGTCCTCCTGCCTATGAGCGCTTGGTAAAATGTGTAGTGTACTGCGTGCTCCGGCTCGCTTTCCCATTCAAGGTGCCGCTCTCTCCTTTTGCTTCCTCTGTCTGTGTTCGGAGTACTACTGTGTTTTCATCATGCTTGAAGTCCAAGGTAGGGCATCTCTATTTCTCTTTCTAGTTCCAAGTTATCACTGCTCATTGTTTTTATTCATTATAACTCCTATTATTAGGTGTTGTTCATTTGCAATTATTTCTCTGTTTTCTTTCTCTCTACATTGAAAGTAAACATTTCACTGTTAGTCTACACCTGTTGTTTTACGAAGCATGTGACAAATACAATTTGATTCGATATTTTAACTCACAATTAGGTCTAAATGATGCCGCGAAGGTTGACAGTTTTCTTTTCTCGACGTTGTTCCCCAAGAGAGTTTCTTAACGCTGAAGGACGGACTCGTAACGGAATGAGGCTTTTGGTTGTGTCTGTTATTTTCTCAGTTAAACATGCCCTTTAGAAGGTGATAATAACATTAAGGAAGTGGATATTCGCGTGGTTGGTTGAGAGAAAGACAGAATGAGCTCCAGTGGTTTTGTAATGGGGATGCTGGATTTGCTCTGGGTTATTTACAGTTACATTACATATACAACGTCCTGTATTTAGATGACGACTGTATGTGTTGATATTAATGAACTAGGTTTTTGTGTAGCCTATGGATGTTTATCAAAAATATGTTTCCCCCAAGACAAGGACAGGCGATATGGCACTTTGTGTCTCTGAGCGAGACCTTTTGCCCAGTAAGGTCTTCTTCTACTTTGTGTAACTGAACTAGTTGCATGGCCCCAGGAGATGAGCTTGGTTTATGGGCAGTTGGGGGAGAGGTGGGAGATTTGGGAGGTGGGCTGCGTATAGGGGTAGTTGAGGGAGACTGACATGACTGTAGAATTTACTGTAGTGTTTTTACAGACATGAATGTAGTATTTACTGTAGTATTTACTGTAGTGTTTACTGTAGTGTTTATACAGACGTGTCTAGTATTTACTGTAGTGTTTATACAGACGTGTCTAGTTTTTACAGATGTGAATGTAGTATTTACTGTAGTCTTTACTGTAGTGTTTATACAGACGTGTCTAGTATTTACTGTAGTGTTTTTACAGATGTGTCTGTATTATTTACTGTATTATTTACTGTAGTGTTTTTACAGATGTGTCTGTAGTATTTACTGTAGTGTTTACTGTAGTATTTACTGTAGTGTTTTTACAGACATGAATGTAGTATTTACTGTAGTGTTTTTACAGATGTGTCTGTAGTATTTACTGTATTATTTACTGTAGTGTTTTTACAGATGTGTCTGTAGTATTTACTGTAGTGTTTACTGTAGTATTTACTGTAGTGTTTACTGTAGTATTGACTGTAGTGTTTACTGTAGTATTGACTGTAGTGTTTACTGTAGTGGTTACTGTAGTGGTTACTGTAGTGGTTACTGTAGTGTTTTTACAGATGTGTCTGAACCTACAGAACTTTGCTCTGGGGTTTTTAGATAAGACAGTGAGTGCATTCCAAGGTTTTCTGTTAATTAGAATTGTCAGCTCAGTGCTGATTGATAATGTTGAGGGGTCAAAAGTTACCTGGGAGTGTGTTAGTAAGTTAGAATGAACTTTTCACCTCACTTTGTCCCGGTCGAGAGGAGGGGATTCTGTTAAAGCAGTAAAATGACGTCATGATCTGTATATAAACTGTTGCTCGTGGTGAAGTGGCAGCGCGCTCCGAGAATAAATTCTGTTATCTATTATTGAAAAGACTGGTCTATTTTATGCAAACAAGAATCTTACAAATTCTCATAAAATAGATCAAGGGTTTTCAATTAATGAAAGCACATTGGCATAATTAAATTACAGTAACAATAGTATTCTACAGTATACTACAGTGTGTTGTATAGTATACTACAGTTTGTAGTATTTTTTATGTTGGGAGGTGGGAGTTTTGGGAGAGAAGGTTGGATTTGAAGGAGAGAGAGGAGGACGGGGAGAGAGAGGAGGAAGAGGGAGAGAGGAGGATGGGGGACAGAGGAGGACGGGGGACAGAGAGGAGAACGAGAGAGAGAGAGGAGGAACAGAGAGAGAGGAGGACGGGGGAGAGGGGAGAGGGTTAGAGAGAGGGAGAGAGGAACCCTTCACAGAGAAAGAGAGAGTGAGCTGTATTCATTTGATCGTAGTTTCTCCCTCAGGTCCGTGTTGTCTTGAGTTCATTCTGAGTTTGGCTTCAATTTACTATTCTGCTGCTGCTTCAAACTCACATTAAGAGTCATTCTGATTCCCACGTGAAAAAAAGCCTTTTGAGTGACTAAAACATCCCCCATAATATTTTTCCCTGATAAAAAATGATCAACATTTGAGGGAAAAAGAAGGAAGGAAGTGTGTTGGGAGCCAGTTGGCTGAGACTCTGTGAGCCGCGTTGCAGTGACATCATCTCAAACAAATTTGCAGAGAAGTAAAGCAACTGAAATAACATTGAAATTGCAACTTCCATTCCTTTCAACACATAACATCATGGTTTGTAATGGTTTGTATGATCCAACTGTATGGTTATTGTCAATATAGAACAAATGTTTGCTGCACAATTTCTCTAGCGAGCCTAATTGGAATTGTCAGCAATGTTTATCAAGCTAGTGAGCTAGTTCCTCTTTATTTTATTGAATGAGTACACTGGGTGGGACTTCCTCTTGGTTAAGGAAGGATCACATTTATTTTTTATTTTACCAGGCAAGTCAGTTAAGAACAAATTATTATTTTCAATGACGGCCTGGGAACAGTGGGTTAACTGCCTGTTCAGGGGCAGAATGACAGATTTGTACCTTGTCAGCTCGGGGGTTTGAACTTGCAACCTTTCGGTTACTAGTCCAACGCTCTAACCACTAGGCTACCCTGCCGCCCCCTACACTCTAACCACTAGGCTACCCTGCCGCCTCTACACTCTAACCACTAGGCTACCCTGCCGCCCCCTACACTCTAACCACTAGGCTACCCTGCCGTCCCCTACACTCTAACCACTAGGCTACCCTGCCGCCCCTACACTCTAACCACTAGGCTACCCTGCCACCCCCTCCACTCTAACCACTAGGCTACCCTGCTGCCCCTACACTCTAACCACTAGGCTACCTTGCCGCCCCCTACACTCTAACCACTAGACTACCCTGCCGCCCCCTACACTCTAACCACTAGACTACCCTGCCGCCCCCTACACTCTAACCACTAGGCTACCCTGCCTCCCCCTCCACTCTAACCACTAGGCTACCCTGCTGCCCCTACACTCTAACCACTAGGCTACCCTGCCGCCCCCTACACTCTAACCACTAGGCTACCCTGCCGCCCCCTCCACTCTAACCACTAGGCTACCCTGCCACCCCCTCCACTCTAACCACTAGGCTACCCTGCCGCCACCTACACTCTAACCACTAGGCTACCCTGCCGACCCCTCCACTCTAACCACTAGGCTACCCTGCCGCCCCCTCCACTCTAACCCTAGGCTACCCTGCCGCCCCGTTACTGAAATGGTTGTTCCAGTTTAGATGATTGAGCTAGTCTCAGTATTATATTTTCTCTAACCTGGCAGTCATTTTGAATGCAGGTGGTTAACAATTCCTCTTGTTGGATATTGTAATTCTAGCTGGATTGCAACACATCACTTCACAAGCCAGCAAAATTTGACTCCCAGGTCAGGTGTGGCCTGTAAACCAGGAGTTTCCTAACACCACTGGGGTCCTCCAATAAAAACATAATATTTATATCATCATAAATAATACCATTTCAAAGGCTAATAAGGCTGGTGGAACTGTTCATTGAGGGTTCTAGGTAGACCCATTTACAGGGGGTTCTATGAAGAACCCTTCATTGAGGGTTCCAGATAGAACCCTCTGCACCAAAAATGGTTCCTCTATGGGGACAAACCGAAGAACCCTGTATAGTTCTACTGACCAACTCTGTATGGTTCTACTGACCAACTCTGTATGGTTCTACTGACCAACCCCGTATGGTTCTATTGACCAACCCCGTAAGGTTCTACTGACCGACCCTGTATGGTTCTACTGACCAACCCTGTATGGTTCAACTTAGCACCTTTTTTTCTGAGAGTGTACATGCATTGAAAAACATGGGTTTATATTTGACTGAATGAAGAATCAGCATTGTGGATTTCTATTCCTCCTCTTCCTCTTCCTCCTCATCCCGTTCTCGTCCACCCACCTCCTCCTCTCTTTCTCTTCCACCCACCTTTTCTTCCTCCTCCTCCTCTCTTTCTCTCCTCCTCCTCCTCCTCTCTT
>NC_088223.1:94382702-94398743 GCF_036934945.1 Oncorhynchus masou masou
ATTATATTGAGTATTATATTACATTGACTATTATATTATCTAATATTGAGTATTATATTGACTTTTATATTATCTAATATTGAGTATTATATTATCTAATATTGAGTATTATATTGACTATTATATTATCTAATATTGACTATTATATTATCTAATAGTGACTATTATATTATCTAATAATGAGTATTATATTATATTGACTATTATATTATCTAATATTGACTATTATATTATATTGACTAATATATTATATTGACTATTATATTATATTGACTATTATATTATCTAATATTGAGTATTATTTTGACTATTATATTATTTTGACTATTATATTATATTGTCTATTATATTATATTGACTATTATATTATATTGACTATTATATTATATTGACTATTATATTATATTGACTATTATATTATATTGACTATTATATTATCTAATATTGAGTATTATATTGTCTATTATATTATATTGACTATTATATTATATTGTCTATTATATTATATTGACTAATATATTATATTGACTATTAGATTATTTTGTCTATTATATTATATTGACTAATATATTATATTGACTATTATATTATATATATTGTGGGCAGTGACAGCAATAACGGAGAGACACACCAGACAAGACACAGAGACAGCAACAGAGACAGCAACAGAGACAGCAACAGAGACAGCAACAGAGACAGAATCAGAGACAGCAACAGAATAATAGGATATGATAGAGAGAGAGACCAGACAGGACACAGAGACCGCAACAGAGACAGCAACAGAGACAGCAACAGAGACAGCAACAGAATAATAGGCTATGAAGGAGAGACACACCAGACAAGACACAGAGACAGCAACAGAGACAGCAACAGAGACAGCAACAGAATAATAGGATATGAAGGAGAGAGAGACCAGACAAGACACAGAGACAGCAACAGAATAATAGGATATGAAGGAGAGAGACACGAGTCAAGACACAGAGACAGCAACAGAGACAGCAACAGAGACAGCAACAGAGACAGCAACAGAGACAGCAACAGAGACAGCAACAGAGACATCAACAGAGACAGCAACAGAGACAGCAACAGAATAATAGGATATGATAGAGAGAGAGAGACCAGACAAGACACATAGACAGCAACAGAGACAGCAACAGAGACAGCAACAGAGACAGCAACAGAGACAGCAACAGAGACAGCAAAAGAGACAGCAACAGAGACAGCAACAGAATAATAGGATATGAAGGAGAGAGACACCAGACAAGACACAGAGACAGCAACAGAGACAGCAACAGAGACAGCAACAGAGACAGCAACAGAATACTAGGATATGAAGGAGAGAGACACCAGACAAGACACAGAGACAGCAACAGAGACAGCAACAGAGACAGCAACAGAGACCGCAACAGAGACAGCAACAGAGACAGAAACAGAGACATCAACAGAGACAGCAACAGAGACAGCAACAGAGACAGCAACAGAATAATAGGATATGATAGAGAGAGAGACCAGACAAGACACAGAGACAGCAACAGAGACAGCAACAGAGACAGCAACAGAGACAGCAACAGAATAATGGGATATGAAGGAGAGAGACACCAGACAAGACACAGAGACAGCAACAGAGACAGCAACAGAGACAGCAACAGAGACAGCAACAGAATAATAGGATATGATAGAGAGAGAGACCAGACAAGACATAGACAGCAACAGAATAATAGGATATGAAGGAGAGAGACACCAGACAAGACACAGAGACCACAACAGAATAATAGGATATGAAGGAAAGAGAGACCAGACAAGATACAGAGACAGCAACAGAATAATAGGATATGAAGGAGAGAGAGACCAGACAAGATACAGAGACAGCAACAGAATAATAGGATATGAAGGAGAGAGACACCAGACAAGATACAGAGACAGCAACAGAATAATAGGATATGAAGGAGAGAGACACCAGACAAGATACAGAGACAGCAACAGAATAATAGGATATGAAGGAGAGAGACACCAGACAAGATACAGAGACAGCAACAGAATAATAGGATATGAAGGAGAGAGACACCAGACAAGACACAGAGACCACAACAGAATAATAGGATATGAAGGAAAGAGAGACCAGACAAGATACAGAGACAGCAACAGAATAATAGGATATGAAGGAGAGAGAGACCAGACAAGACACAGAGACAGCAACAGAATAATAGGATATGAAGGAAAGAGAGACCAGACAAGACACAGAGACAGCAACAGAATAATAGGATATGAAGGAAAGAGAGACCAGACAAGACACAGAGACAACAACAGAATAATAGGACATGAAGGAGAGAGAGACCAGACAAGACACAGAGACAGCAACAGAATAATAGGACATGAAGGAGAGAGAGACCAGACAAGACACAGAGACCACAACAGAAGCTGAAGTGTTCTACAACATTATGATGAGGTGGTAAAACTGACAAAATGAAATGAATCACAGAGGCCTTATAACCTATAGAACCTTAAATGAATTGAGTCACAGAGGCCCTATAACCTATAGACCCTTAAATGAATTTAATCATAGAGTCCTTAAATGAATTGAATCATAAATTCCTTATAACCTATAGACCCTTAAATGAATTGAATCGTAGAGGCCTTATAACCTATAGACCCTTAAATGAATTGAATCGTAGAGGCCTTACAACCTATAGACCCTTAAATGAATTGAATCGTAGAGGCCTTACAACCTATAGACCCTTAAATGAATTGAATCATAGAGGCCTTATAACCTATATACCTTTAATGATGTTTCCTCAAATGTTATGTAATCGAATACATCAAACAACATTAGCTAGTAGAACTGTCAAAATATCTTAGAACTCATTCTACAGGATCATTTGGACTCATGTGTCTTTATATTCATAAATAGAACGCTGTTTCCCGGGGTTACTATGACCCCTGGGGGTTCTTGGCCTATCCACTGGGGGATAGAATATATATATATATTTTTTTAACTAGGCAAACCAGTCCCTCTTGCTTTAGCCCACATAGCATTTCGTTGCCTTATGATTTTTGTAAGTTCCTTAGTAAACCAAGGGTTCTCTGTTAATCTGGTTGGCACCCTGCCAACACACAGCTGAGATAAAAATGTGATCTAATCAAAATGTAAATATTCTTTCCATTCGTTCCTGTAACAAAATGTGCACGAAGATGAAACTGAATACTAAGTGAAACACATTGCTTTTCAATCCCACCTCAGTCAGCCATCCAGCCAGCCAGCTAGCCAGCCAACCAGCTAACCAGCCAGTCAGTCAGCCATCCAGCTAACCAGCCAGCCAGCCAGCCAGCCAGCCAATCATTCAGGTATCCAGATCCCCTTGTTATCCCAACTAACTCTCCGTGGTGCGTTTTGAAAAATCCTCTGGATCAGGTTTTCCTTGAGAAATCTCCTGCTATGGATTAGGTTAGGATCAGCCTGCTGTGGATCAGACTGTCTTTAATACAAGGAAATGGCACCCTATTCCCTACATAGTACACTACTTTAGACCAGAGCCCTATGGCACCCTATTCCCTATATAGTGCACTACTTTAGACCAGAGCCCTATGGCACCCTATTCCCTATATAGTGCACTACTTTAGACCAGAGCCCTATGGCACCCTATTCCCTATATAGTGCACTACTTTAGACCAGAACCCTATGGGCCCTGGCACTATATCAAATTCAAATCAAATGTATTTATATAGCCCTTCGTACATCAGCTGATATCTCAAAGTGCTGTACAGAAACACAACCTAAAACCCCAACCAGCAAGCAATACAGGTGTAGAAGCACGGTGGCTAGGAAAAACTCCCTAGAAAGGCCATAACCTAGGAAGAAACCGAGAGAGGAACCAGGCTATGTGGGGTGACCAGTCCTCTTTTGGCTGTGCCGGGTGGAGTTTATAACAGAACATGGCCAAGATGTTCGAATGTTCATAAATAATAATAATCACAGGCAGAACAGTTGAAACTGGAGCAGCAGCACGGCCAGGTGGACTGGGGACAGCAAGGAGTCATCATGTCAGGTAGTCCTGAGGCATGGTCCTAGGGCTCAGGTCCTCCGAGAGAGAAAAGAAAGATAGAAAGAGAGAATTAGAGAGGGCATACTTAAATTCACACAGGACAACGAATAGGACAGGAAAAGTACTCCAGATATAACAAACTGACTCTAGCCCCCGAAACATAAACCACTGCAGCATAAATACTGGAGGCTGAGACAGGAGGGTCAGGAGACACTGTGGCCCCATCCGAGGACACCCCGGACAGGGCCAAACAGGAAGGATATAACCCCACCCACTTTGCCAAGCACAGCCCCCACACCACTAGAGGGACATCTTCAACCACCAACTTACCATCCTGAGACAAGGCCGAGTATAGCCCACAAAGACCTCCGGGCACAGGGAATAGGGTACCAATACAGGTGCAGCCTGTAAGATTAGATGTTATTCACCCTCAGTCACTGGAGGTAAGACTATTATGGGTTATATATAGACCAGCTGCCAATGACTGGGCCTGTAGGCATGGTAACAGGCTGCCAGATGGGCTGGGACAGAGGGTCAGGCTCGGAAACCCACTTAGTCAGTGCAGTAAAAAAAAAAAAGAGCGAGAGAGAGAGATTGAGAATGAAGGACAGGGGAGAGATGGGGGGTCAGGGAGAGATGGAGAAGGTCAGGGGAGAGATGGAGGGGACAGGGAGAGATGGAGGGAGACAGGGAGAGATGGAGGGGGACAGGGAGTGATGGATAGGGGACGGGGAGAGATGGAGGTGGTCAGGGAGAGATGGAGGTGGTCAGGAAGAGATGGAGGTGGTCAGGAAGAGATGGAGGTGGTCAGGGAGAGATGGAGGTGGTCAGGGAGAGATGGAGAAGGTCAGGGAGAGATGGAGAAGGTCAGGGAGAGATGGAGGGAGACAGGGAGAGATGGAGGTGGTCAGGGAGAGATGGGGGTCAGGGAGATGGAGGTGGTCAGGGAGAGATGGAGGTGGTCAGGGGAGAGATGGAGGTGGTCAGGGAGATGGAGGTGGTCAGGGAGAGATGGGGAGTCAGGGAGAGATGGAGAAGGTCAGGGAGAGATGGGGGGGGTCAGGGAGAGATGGAGAGGGTCAGGGAGAGATGGAGGGGGACAGGGAGAGATGGAGGGAGGGGGACAAGGAGAGATGGAGGGGGTCAGGGAGAGATGGAGGTGGTCAGGGAGAGATGGGGGTCAGGGAGAGATGGAGGTGGTCAGGGAGAGATGGAGGGGGTCAGGGAGAGATGGAGGTGGTCAGGGAGAGATGGAGGTGGTCAGGGAGAGATGGGGGGTCAGGGAGAGATGGAGGTGGTCAGGGAGAGATGGAGGTGGTCAGGGAGAGATGGAGGTGTTCAGGGAGAGATGGGGGGTCAGGGAGAGATGCAGAAGGTCAGGGAGAGATGGGGGGGTCAGGGAGAGATGGAGGAATGAGGGAAAGTTAGTGATTGATTTTCAGTGATTGCTGGCAGAATTAGTTTCTGAATCTAGACTGACCCAGTCCCAGACTCCCCTGAAGACGTGGCCATAGTGGTGAATAGTTCAAATCAGGGCTGTAGTGATAAAACAATAGGTGGGTAAACACACCTATTATTCGCTGTGAACAAAGTAACACGTCCTATACTTTCAATGCTTTTCCCACGATAGCTTTCATGTGTGTTTACCATCCACTACACCACTGGGTTGTTGTAACTCTAGAAACGACACCAACCTCGGCCACTATGTGTGTTTACCATCCACTACACCACTGGGTTGTTGTAACTCTAGAAACGACACCAACCTCGGCCACTATGTGTGTTTACCATCCACTACACCACTGGGTTGTTGTAACTCTAGAAACGACACCAACCTCGGCCACTATGTGTGTTTACCATCCACTACACCACTGGGTTGTTGTAACTCTAGAAACGACACCAACCTCGGCCACTATGTGTGTTTACCATCCACTACACCACTGGGTTGTTGTAACTCTAGAAACGACACCAACCTCAGCCACTATGTGTGTTTACCATCCACTACACCACTGGGTTGTTGTAACTCTAGAAACGACACCAACCTCGGCCACTATGTGTGTTTACCATCCACTACACCACTGGGTTGTTGTAACTCTAGAAACGACACCAACCTCGGCCACTATGTGTGTTTACCATCCACTACACCACTGGGTTGTTGTAACTCTAGAAACGACACCAACCTCGGCCACTATGTGTGTTTACCATCCACTACACCACTGGGTTGTTGTAACTCTAGAAACGACACCAACCTCGGCCACTATGTGTGTTTACCATCCACCACACCACTGGGTTGTTGTAACTCTAGAAACGACACCAACCTCGGCCAATATGTGTGTTTACCATCCACCACACCACTGGGTTGTTGTAACTCTAGAAACGACACCAACCTCGGCCACTATGTGTGTTTACCATCCACTACACCACTGGGTTGTTGTAACTCTAGAAACGACACCAACCTCGGCCACTATGTGTGTTTACCATCCACTACACCACTGGGTTGTTGTAACTCTAGAAACTACACCAACCTCGGCCACTATGTGTGTTTACCATCCACTACACCACTGGGTTGTTGTAACTCTAGAAACGACACCAACCTCGGCCACTATGTGTGACCGTGGTAGTATGTCTGACCGTGGTAGGGAATAGGTTAAAGGTAGCAGTGCGTTAACTCAGGGTAATCCCATGATGAATTCGCAAATCCCCCTTTAAATGAGGCTAATCCAGACTCAATTGGTCAGTAACCAAACAGAAATAAGAGAGGGACAAGTGATAACCCAACCCTGGGTTTTAGTTCATTGCCTGTCAAAAACACTCTGGAAGTTGAATGTGGACTAATGCACTATAAATCTGTTTCAAATGGCACCCTATTCCCTATATAGTGCACTTGTAACGGTTTTCTTGCGGTGAAGGAGAGGCGGACCAAAACGCAGCGTGGTTATTATTCATGGTACTTTAATAAAGAAACTATACATGAATAGACTAACAAAACAGCCCTATATGGTGCAAACACAGAGACAGGAACAATCACCCACAAAACCCAACACCAAACAGGCTACCTAAATATGGTTCCCAATCAGAGACAATGACTAACACCTGCCTCTGATTGAGAACCATATCAGGCCAAACACAGAAACAGACAAACTAGACACACAACATAGAATGCCCACTCAGATCACACCCTGACCAATCAAAACATAGAAACATACAAAGCAAACTATGGTCAGGGTGTGACAGCACTACTTTAGGACAGAGCCCTATGGAGCCCTATTCCTTATATAGTACATTACTTCAGACCAGAGCCCTGCTCAACAGTAGTGCACTATATAGGGAATAGTAGTGCATTTGGGAAAAAAACTAGCTCAACATGAAATCTATTGCCTATTCAGTGTAAAGGAAGAGGTAACTTGTGAAATGTACATATTACACCAGTCTACATATTACACCAGTCTACATATTACACCAGTCTACATATTACACCAGTCTACATATTACACCCCAGTCTACATATTACACCAGTCTACATATTACACACCAGTCTACATATAACACCAGTCTACATATTACACCTGTCTACATATTACACCAGTCTACATAATACACCCCAGTCTACATATTACACCAGTCTACATATTACACCAGTCTACATATAACACCAGTCTACATATTACACCAGTCTACATATTACACCGGTCTACATATTACACCATTCTACATATTACACCAGTCTACATATTACACCAGTCTACATATTACACCGGTCTACATATTACACCAGTCTACATATTACACCAGTATACATATAACACCAGTCATATTACACAGTCTACATATTACACCAGTATACATATTACACCAGTATACATATAACACCAGTCTACATATTACACACCAGTCTACATATTACACCAGTATACATATAACACCAGTCTACATATTACACCAGTCTACATATTACACCAGTCTACATATTACACCAGTCTACATATTACACCAGTATACATATTACACCAGTATACATATAACACCAGTCTACATATTACACCAGTCTACATATTACACCAGTATACATATAACACCAGTCTACATATTACACCAGTCTACATAATACACCAGTCTACATATTACACCAGTCTACATATTACACCAGTATACATATAACACCAGTCTACATATTACACAAGTCTACATATTACACCTGTCTACATATTACACCAGTATACATATAACACCAGTCTACATATTACACCAGTCTACATATTACACCTGTCTACATATTACACCAGTATACATATAACACCAGTATACATATTATACCAGTCTACATATTACACCAGTCTACATATTACACCCCAGTCTACATATTACACCGGTCTACATATTACACCAGTCTACATATTACACCAGTATACATATAACACCAGTCTACATATTACACCAGTCTACATATTACACCAGTCTACATATTACACCAGTCTACATATTACACCAGTATACATATAACACCAGTCTACATATTACACCCGTCTACATATTACACCCCAGTCTACATATTACACCAGTCTACATATTACACCAGTCTACATATTACACCAGTCTACATATTAAACCAGTCTACATATTACACCCCAGTCTACATGTTACATCATCTCAATCCCTCATTCTCATTTTCTGTTTGTAGACTGTTTGTACTTAGGAGACTAACAGATCTCCCTCAGTACAGTACAATTAAGTTCTGTTCAGTTCTGTTCAGATCAGTTCTGTTCTGAAGGGAGTGAAAGGGAGGGACAGAGATAATGTGCATGCTGCGATGTGATCAGTAGGTATGAGTGTTAGAATATCATTCCCCCTTTCTTTCCTATTGACTTCAGTATCATCCAACACCTCCTCTCCCTGCTTCAGTATCAACCAACACCTCCTCTCCCTTCAGAATCATCCAACACCTCCTCTCCCTGCTTCAGTATCAACCAACACCTCCTCTCCCTGCTTCAGTATCATCAACACCTCCTCTCCTGCTTCAGTATCAACCAACACCTCCTCTCTCCTGCTTCAGTATCATCCAACACCTCCTCTCCCTGCTTCAGTATCAACCAACACCTCCTCTCTCTGCTTCAGTATTATCCAACACCTCCTCTCCCTGCTTCAGTATCATCCAACACCTCCTCTCCCGCTTCAGAATCATCCAACACCTCCTCTCCCTGCTTCAGTATCAACCAACACCTCCTCTCCCGCTTCAGTATCATCCAACACCTCCTCTCCCTGCTTCAGTATCAACCAACACCTCCTCTCCCGCTTCAGTATCATCCAAAACCTTCTCTCCCTGCTTCAGTATCATCCAACACCTCCTGTCCCCGCTTCAGTATCAACCAACACCTCCTCTCCCCGCTTCAGTATCATCCAAAACCTCCTCTCCCTGCTTCAGTATCATCCAACACCTCCTCTCCCTGCTACAATATCATCCAACACCTCCTCTCCCTGCTTCAGTATCAACCAACACCTCCTCTCTCCGCTTCAGAATCATCCAACACCTCCTCTCCCTGCTTCAGTATCAACCAACACCTCCTCTCCATGCTTCAGTATCACCCAACACCTCCTCTCCGTGCTTCAGTATCATCCAACACCTCCAGTCCTCGCTTCAGTATCAACCAACACCTCCTCTCCCTGCTTCAATATCATCCAACACCTCCTCTCCCTGCTTCAGTATCAACCAACACCTCCTCTCCCTGCTTCAGTATCAACCAACACCTCCTCTCCCTGCTTCAGTATCAACCAACACCTCCTCTCCCTGCTTCAGTATCAACCAACACCTCTTCTCCCTGCTTCTGATGGAGACGTTTTATATGTCTATTCCTTAGTGGTTAGCACACACACTCACACACTTACACACACTTACACACACACACACACACTTACACACTTACACACACACTTGCACTCTCGCACTACACCCACGCTGGCACCAGTTACCCAGTTTCTTTGACGATGTGCTCTAGTTGCCTAGGAACAGGCTGTGATGTCATAGTGGATGTGTAGTTCTGATGGAAGGGGAGATATCCTGTCTCCCCCATCTCTCTCCCCCCATCTCTCTCTCTCCCCCATCTCTCTCCCTCTCTATCTCTCTCTCTCTCTCCCCCATCTCTCTCCCCCCATCTCTCTCTCTCTCTTCCTCCCCATCTCTCTCCCTCCCCATCTCTCACTCCCCCCCATCTCTCCCTCTCTCTCTCTCTCTCCCCCATCTCTCTCCCCCCATCTCTCTCTCTCTCTTCCTCCCCATCTCTCTCCCTCCCCATCTCTCACTCCCCCATCTCTCTCCATCTCTCTATCTCTCTCTCTTCCTCCCCATCTCTCACTCCCCCATCTCTCTCTCTCTCTCTCTCTCTCTCTCTCTCTCTCTCTCTCTCTCTCTCCCCCATCTCTCTCCCCCATCTCTCTCTCTTCCCCCCATCTCTCTCCCCCCATCTCTCTCTTTTCCCCCCCCCATCTCTCTCCCCCATCTCTCTCTATCTTCCTCCCCATCTCTCTCCCCCTCCACCTGTCTCTCTCTCTCCCCATCTCTCTCCCCCCATTTCTCTCTCTCTCTCTCTCTCCCCATCTCTCTCTCCCCATTTCTCTCTCTCTCTCTCTCTTTATATTGGTGGATGTTGTGTAACTCAACTGGGTTTCCTGAATGATTGACACCAGAACACCCAGATCTAATTCGGATGATCTGGGTGTCGTTCTGAGGTAGCAGTGTGTTGAGGTGACGACCGCCGCCCACGAAGGGTCGCAGCGTCACCGTAGCAACCGCTAATTCACAGCCTTCTATGTGTGTGTGTGTGTGTGTATGTATGGGGTTTCAAAGGTGAAATAAACAATTAAAATGAATAGTAAACATTACACATACAAAAGTTCCAAATTAATAAAGACATTTCAAATGTCATATCATATCTATGTACAGTCTGTATATGACCTCTAACCCTCCAGCCCGTATATGACCTCTAACCCTCCAGTCTGTACAGTATATGACCTCTAACCCTCCAGTCTGTATATGACCTCGAACCCTCCAGTCTGTATATGACCTCTAACCCTCCAGTCTGTATATGACCTCTAACCCCCCAGTCTGTATATGATCTCTAACCCCCCAGTCTGTATATGACCTCTCACCCTCCAGTCTGTATATGACCTCTCACCCTCCAGTCTGTAAATGACCTCTAACCCTCCAGTCTGTATATGACCTCTAGCCCTCCAGTCTGTATATGACCTCTAGCCCTCCAGTCTGTATATGACCTCTAACCCTCCAGTCTGTATATGACCTCTAACCCTCCAGTCTGTATTTGACATCTAACCCTCCAGTCTCTGTGTGTTCCTCCAGGTGACATGTCTCCAAGACTTCTTCGGTGACGAGGACATCTTCGTAGCGTGTGGACCGGAGAAATACCGTTACCAAGACGACTTCCAGCTGGAAGAGAGCGGTGAGATACGCTACTTCCTGTGTGTGTGTGTGTATCCTGTCTCTGTCTCTCTGTTAGCCTGCTTTCTTTGATCAACCCAGTCTGTGTCTGCCCTTAATCTCTCCATCTCTCCATCTCTCCATCTCCTCATCTCTCCATCTCTCCATCTCCCCATCTCTCCATCTCCTCATCTCTCCATCTCCTCATCTCTCCATCTCCTCATCTCTCCATCTGCCCATCTCTCCATCTACTCATCTCTCCATCTCTCCCTCTGCCCATCTCTCCCTCTGCCCATCTCTCCATTTCTCCATCTACTCATCTGCTCATCTTCCATCTACTCATCTACTCATCTTCCATCTCTCCATCTACTCATCTCTCCATCTCTCCATCTACTCATCTCTCCATCTCTCCATCTACTCATCTACTCATCTACTCACCTTCCATCTCTCCATCTACTCATCTCTCCATCTCTCCATCTACTCATCTCTCCATCTCTCCATCTACTCATCTACTCATCTACTCACCTTCCATCTCTCCATCTACTCATCTTCCATCTCTCCATCTACTCATCTTCCATCTCTTCATACCCTCCCTCCCTCCCTCCCTCCCTCCCTCCCTCCCTCCCCCTCCCTCCCTCCCTCCCTCCCTCCCTCCCTCCCTCCCTCCCTCCCTCCCTCCTTCCCTCCCTCTCTGAAACAGTTTCTGCCAATCATATTCCAGACGATGAATCGCTCCCTCTAACATCTCCAACTAACTCTGTAGATGATCAGAATATCTCACAGAACCTATTCACCTGCTCATGTTCATGTCTCTCTTCAATTTAAACTCAATTTCAATTCAAGGGGCTTCATTGGCATGGAAATATATGTTAACATTGCCAAAGCAAGTGAAGTCGATAATATACAAAAGTGAAATAAACAATTAAAATGAACAGTAAACATTACACTCAAAGAAGTTCCAAAAGAATAAAGACATTTCAAATGTCATATTATATATATATACAGTGGGGCAAAAAAGTATTTAGTCAGCCACCAATTGTGAAAGTTCTCCCACTTAAAAAGATGAGAGAGGCTTGTAATTTTCATCATAGGTACACGTCAACTATGACAGACAAAATGAGAAGAAAAAACCCCCAGAAAATCACATTGTAGGATTTTGAATGAATTTATTTGCAAATTATGGTGGAAAATAAGTATTTGGTCAATTACAGAAGTTTATCTCAATACTTTATTATATACCCTTTGTTGGCAATGACAGAGGTCAAACGTTTTCTGTAAGTCTTCACAAGGTTTTCACACACTGTTGCTGGTATTTTGGCCCATTCCTCCATGCATATCTCCTCTAGAGCAGTGATGTTTTGGGGCTGTTGCTGGGCAACATGGACTTTCAACTCCCTCCAAAGATTGTCTATGGGGTTGAGATCTGGAGACTGGCTAGGCCACTCCAGCACCTTGAAATGCTTCTTACGAAGCCACTCCTTCGTTGCCCGGGCGGTGTGTTTGGGATCATTGTCATGCTGAAAGATCCAGCCACGTGTCATCTTCAATGCCCTTGCTGATGGAAGGAGGTATTACATTTACATTTACATTTAAGTCATTTGGCAGACGCTCTTATCCAGAGCGACTTACAAATTGGTGAATTCACCTTATGACATCCAGTGGAACAGCCACTTTACAATAGTGCATCTAAATCATTTAAGGGGGGGTGAGAAGGATTACTTTATCCTATCCTAGGTATTCCTTAAAGAGGTGGGGTTTCAGGTGTCTCCGGAAGGTGGTGATTGACTCCGCTGTGCTGGCGTCGTGAGGGAGTTTGTTCCACCATTGGGGGGCCAGAGCAGCGAACAGTTTTGACTGGGCTGAGCGGGAACTGTACTTCCTCAGTGGTAGGGAGGCGAGCAGGCCAGAGGTGGATGAACGCAGTGCCCTTGTTTGGGTGTACGGCCTGATCAGAGCCTGGAGGTACTGCGGTGCCGTTCCCCTCACAGCTCCGTAGGCAAGCACCATGGTCTTGTAGCGGATGCGAGCTTCAACTGGAAGCCAGTGGAGAGAGCGGAGGAGCGGGGTGACGTGAGAGAACTTGGGAAGGTTGAACACCAGACGGGTATTCACTCAAAATCTCACGATACATGGCCCCATTCATTCTGTCCTTTACACGGTCCCTTTGCAGAAAAACAGCCCCAAAGCATGATGTTTCCACCCCCATGCTTCACAGTAGGTATGGTGTTCTTTGGATCCATCTCAGCATTCTTTGTCCTTCAAACACGACGAGTTGAGTTTTTACCAAAAAGTTATATTTTGGTTTCATCTGACCATATTACATTCTCCCAATCTTCTTCTGGACCATCCAAATGTTCTCTAGCAAACTTCAGACGGGCCTGGACATGTACTGGCTTAAGCAGGGGGACACGTCTGGCACAGCAGGATTTGAGTCCCTGGCGGCGTAGTGTGTTACTGATGGTAGGCTTTGTTACTTTGGTCCCAGCTCTCTGCAGGTCATTCACTAGGTCCCCCCGTGTGGTTTTGGGATTTTTTCCACCATAATTTGCAAATAAATTCATGAAAAATCCTACAATTATGATTTTCTGGATTTTTTTCTCATTTTGTCTGTAATAGTTGAAGTGTACCTATGTACCTAGTTCTCCCACGTGAAAATTACAGGCCTCTCTCATATTTTTACGTGGGAGAACTTGTACAATTGGTGGTTGACTAAATACTTTTTTGCCCCACTGTATACAGTGTTGTAACGATGTGCAAATAGTTAATGTACAAAGTGGAAAATTAATAAACATAAATATGTGTTGTATTTACAATGGTGTTTGTTCTTCACTGGTTGCCCTTTTCTTGTGGCAACAGGTCAAAAATCTCGCTGCTGTGATGACACACTGTGGTACTTCACCCAGTAGATATGTGAGTTTATCAAAATCGGGTTTGTTTTTTAATTATTTATGGATCTGTGAAATCTGAGGGAAATACAGTGCCTTGCGAAAGTATTCGGCCCCCTTGAACTTTGCGACCTTTCGCCACATTTCAGGCTTCAAACATAAAGATATAAAACTGTATTTTTTTGTGAAGAATCAACAACAAGTGGGACACAATCATGAAGTGGAACGACATTTATTGGATATTTCAAACTTTTTTAACAAATCAAAAACTATAGCAAAATTATTCAGCCCCTTTACTTTCAGTGCAGCAAACTCTCTCCAGAAGTTCAGTGAGGATCTCTGAATGATCCAATGGTGACCTAAATGACTAATGATGATAAATACAATCCACCTGTGTGTAATCAAGTCTCCATATAAATGCACCTGCACTGTTGATAGTCTCAGAGGTCCGTTAAAAGTGCAGAGAGCATCATGAAGAACAAGGAACACACCAGGCAGGTCCGAGATACTGTTGTGAAGAAGTTTAAAGCCGGATTTGGATACAAAAAGATTTCCCAAGCTTTAAACATCCCAAGGAGCACTGTTGATAATATTGAAATGGAAGGAGTATCAGACCACTGCAAATCTACCAAGACCTGGCCGTCCCCTCTAAACATTCAGCTCATACAAGGAGAAGACTGATCAGAGATGCAGCCAAGAGGCCCATGATCACTCTGGATGAACTGCAGAGATCTACAGCTGAGGTGGGAGACTCTGTCCATAGGACAACAATCAGTCGTATATTGCACAAATCTGGCCTTTATGGAAGAGTGGCAAGAAGAAAGACATTTCTTAAAGACATCCATAAAAAGTGTTGTTTAACGTTTGCCACAAGCCACCTGGGAAACACACAAACATGTGGAAGAAGGTGTTCTGGTCAGATGAAACCAAAATTGACTTTTGGCAACAATGCAAAACATTATGTTTGGGCGTAAAAGCAAGACAGCTCATCACCTGACCACACCATCCCCACTGTCAAACATGGGGGTGGCAGCATCAGGTTTGGGCCTGCTTTCTTCAGCAGGGACAGGAAGATGGTTAAAATTGATGGGAAGATGGATGGGCCAAATACAGACCATTCTGGAAGAAAACCTGATGGAGTCTGCAAAATACCTGAGACTGGGACAGAGATTTGTCTTCCAACAAGACAATGATCCAAAACATAAAGCAAAATCCACAATGGAATGGTTCAAAAATAAACATATCCAGGTGTTAGAATGGCCAAGTCAAAGTCCAGACCTGAATCCAATCGAGAATCTGTGGAAAGAACTGAAAACTGCTGTTCAAAATGCTCTCCATCCAACCTCACTGAGCCGAGCTGTTTTGCAAGGAGGATTGGGAAAAAAATTCAGTCTCTCGATGTGCAAAACTGATAGAGACATACCCCAAGCGACTTACAGCTGTAATCGCAGCAAAAGGTGGCGCTACAAAGTATTAACTTAAGGGCTGAATAATTCTGCACGCCAAATTTTTCAGTTTTGATTTGTTAAAAAAGTTTGAAATATCAATAAATGTCGTTCCACTTCTTGATTGTGTCCCACTTGTTGTTGATTCTTCACAAAAAAATACAGTTTTATATCTTTGTTTGAAGCCTGAAATGTGGCAAAAGGTCGCAAAGTTCAAGGGGGCCGAATACTTTCGCAAGGCACTGTAT
>NC_088223.1:94398843-94448843 GCF_036934945.1 Oncorhynchus masou masou
CATGTGGCTGCTGGTTTCCTTCCCCGCTTGAAATTGAGTTAGGAAGGATGCCTCATTATTGTTATTTTATTGTGTTACTTTTAAATGTTTTACTTTAGTTTATTTAAAATATTTTATGTGTTGTATCTGGCACATGAGACAAGTACATTTCATTTGATTCTATTATTCTATTTGTATCTTTGTAGTAAATGTGGTGATGATCATTTGACAGAGCAAAGGTTTTTCATGATCCCCATTCCCAATTCAATGGTTTGGGGCCTTCCATGCATTCAACATAGCTTCTAAAAACCCGAACTGACACTAGTTATCTAGCACGAAAGCCACTATATGCCTTGCGAAACTCTCCAGCCCAAGAGTGAAAACTGCTGAAATCCTGTATGCACACTCAATGTTCAGAGCTGAACAGTAAAGTGACATTTACATGCATGAATCCATTGGGGCTGTACACTCAAGAGGGAAGAAATGGTTTGTGACACTACAATTACACAACAAGAAACCACAATGTCAACTGGATTCTGGTGCTACTTGCAACGTAATGAGCTACAAAGACAAAATCAATCTGGCACCTGACACATATCTATTGCCCAGCGATACTAGACTAAAGCTGTACTCAGGAGAGCTAATGAGCTCTATGGGCACCTTTGAGACCGAATGTGTTATTCGGGGACGCAAACACAAGCTGGAGTTTGAGATTGTAAAAACCAGTCAACATCCTCTCCTCTCAGGCTCTACATGCGAACGCCTGGGACTGATACAGTTCACTGTACCAAATGACCTGCACATTGTGAATCATGTCCAGCATGGACCCCTGTCCAAAGAACAACTACCCAACAGATATGACGATGTATTCAACATGCCCGTTGAATCTGTGCCTGGGGAGGTACACTTTGAAGTGGATGAGAGCACCACTCCAATCCAGTGTGCTCCTCGCCCATTGCAATGAAAGTGGCCAGGATTTTCACCTTGGTGGATGCCCGAGATGCATTCCTTCAATGCAAGCTGGATGAAGAAAGTAGCCTCATGACTACCTTCTGGACCCCCTGGGGTCGGAAACGCTGGCTCAAGCTCCCGTTTGGTGTCTCAGTGGTGCCTGAGATATACCAACGTAAGCAGCACGAGTTACTGGCTGGGCTCAAGGGCATTGAACCCATCGCCGATGATGTCCTGATCGTAGGCTGTGGTGACACAGACGAAGAAGCAGAACGGGACCACGATGTGAAGCTCCTGGCACTGATGGAGCGCTGCTAATCAGTTAAGCTTCGCCTTGGCCTGAAGAAGCTGCTGTTCAAGGTGAAAGACGTCCACTTCCATGGCCACATTCTCTCGGTAAAAGGCCTGAAGCCGGACCCAGACAAGGTCAGAGCGATCCTCGACATGCCAAACCCGTCTGATGCAAAAGGAGTACAGCGTCTCATTGGCTTTGCAAACTATCTTGCAAAGTTCATGCCACACCAATCAGCAGTCTGTGAGCCTCTGCGCCGGGTTGCTGGACAAAGACACGAACAATGAACTGAGAAGAGGAGAGGACTGAATGAACAATGAACTGGTGAGAGGACTGGGGGGAGAGGAATGAATGAACAATAAACTGGGGAGAGGAGAGGAATGAATGAACAATGAACTGAGAAGAGGAGAGGAATGAACAATGAATGAATGAACAATGAACTGGTGAGAGAAGAGAGGAATGAATGAACAATAAACTGGGAGAGGAGAGGAATGAATGAACAATGAACTGAGAAAGAGGAGAGGAATGAATGAACAATGAACTGGGGAGAGGAGGGTAATGAATGAAGAGAGGAATGAACTGGGGAGAAGAGAGAATGAACAATGAACTGGGGAGAGGAGGAGAGGAATGAATGAACAATGAACTGGGGAGAGGAGAGGAATGAACAATGAACTGGGGAGAGGAGAGGAATGAACAATGAACTGGGGAGAGAAGAGGAATGAATGAACAATGAACTGAGAAGAGGAGAGGAAGACTGGGAGAGGAATGAATGAACAATGAACTGGGGAGAAGAGAGGAATGAATGAACAATAAACTGGGGAGAGGAGAGGAATGAACAATGAACTGGGGAGAGGAATGAATGAACAATAAACTGGGGAGAGAAGAGGAATGAATGAACAATGAACTGAGAAGAGGAGAGGAATGAATGAACAATGAACTGGTGAGAGGAGGGGAGAGGAATGAATGAACAAAAAACTGGGGAGAGGAGAGGAATGTATGAACAATGAACTGAGAAGAGGAGAGGAATGAATGAACAATGAACTGAATGAAGAAGAGAAGAGAGGAATGAATGAACAATGAACTGGGGAGAAGAGAGGAATGAATGAACAATGAACTGGGGAGAAGAGAGGAATGAATGAACAATGAACTGGGAGAAGAGAGGAATGAATGAATGAATGAACAATGAACTGGGGAGAGGAGAGGAATGAATGAACAATGAACTAAGAAAAGAGAGGAATGAATGAACAATGAACTGAGAAGAGGAGAGGAATGAATGAACAATAAACTGGGGAGAGGAGAGGAATGAATGAACAATGAACTGGGGAGAAGAGAGGAATGAATGAACAATGAACTGAGGAGAGGAGAGGAATGAATGAACAATGAACTGAATGAAGAGGAGAGGAATGAATGAACAATGAACTGGGGAGAAGAGAGGAATGAATGAACAATGAACTGGGGAGAAGAGAGGAATGAATGAACAATGAACTGTGGAGAAGAGAGGAATGAATGAACAATAAACTGGGGAGAGGAGAGGAATCAACAATGAACTGAGGAGAAGAGAGGAATGAATGAACAATGAACTGGGGAGAATAGAGGAATGAATGAACAATGAACTGTGGAGAAGAGAGGAATGAATGAACAATAAACTGGGGAGAAGAGAGGAATGAACAATGAACTGGGGAGAGGAGAGGAATCAACAATGAACTGAGAAGAGGAGAGGAATGAATGAACTGGGGAGAGAAGAGGAATGAATGAACTGGGGAGAGGAGAGGAATAAACAATGAACTTGGGAGAGGAATGAATGAACAATAAACTGGGGAGAGAAGAGGAATGAATGAACAATGAACTGAGAAGAGGAGAGGAATGAATGAATGAACAATGAACTGGTGAGAGGAGGGGAGAGGAATGAATGAACAATAAACTGGGAGAGGAGAGGAATGAATGAACAATGAACTGAGAAGAGGAGAGGAATGAATGAATGAAAAATGAACTGGTGAGAGGAGGGGAGAGGAATGAATGAACAATAAACTGGGGAGAAGAGAGGAATGAACAATGAACTGGGGAGAGGAGAGGAATGAATGAACAATAAACTGGGGAGAGAAGAGGAATGAATGAACAATGAACTGAGAAGAGGAGAGGAATGAATGAATGAACAATGAACTGGTGAGAGGAGGGGAGAGGAATGAATGAACAATAAACTGGGGAGAGGAGAGGAATGAATGAACAATGAACTGAGAAGAGGAGAGGAATGAATGAATGAACAATGAACTGTGGAGAAGAGAGGAATGAATGAACAATGAACTGGGGAGAAGAGAGGAATGAATGAACTGGAGAGAGGTGAGGAATGAACAATGAACTGAGAAGAGGAGAGGAATTAACCTCTTACATCTATGGGGGCGCTATTTCATTTTTGGATGAAAAACGTTCCCGTTTTAAACAAGATATTTTGTCACAAAAAGATGCTCGACTATGCATATAATTGCTACCGTTCGAAAGAAAACACTCTGACGTGTCCAGAAATACAAAGATCTTCTCTGTGCGTGCCCTATAACGTGAGCTTCAGGCAAAACCAAGATGAGATGGCATCCAGGAAATGACAAGGATTTTTGAGGCTCTGTATTCCATGGTCTCCTTATATGGCTGTGAACGCGAGAGGAGTAAGTCCGCCCTTTCTGTCGTTTCCCCAAGGTGTCTGCAGCATTGTGACGTATTTGTAGGCAGATCATTGGAAGATTGACCATAACAGACCACATTTACCACGTGTCCGCCCGGTGTCCTGCGCCGAAATTGGTGCGCAAAAGTCACCTGCCAGTATTTTTCCAAACGATACAGAGAGTAAAGCAAGCTTCCACGAACTGCATGTCAATGAAGAGATATGTGAAAAAACACCTTGAGGACTGATTCCAAACAACGTTTGCCATGTTTCGGTCGATATAATGTAGTTAATCCGGAAAAAGTTTTACGTTGTAGGTGACTGCATTTTCGGTTCTGTTCGGTAGCCAGACGCAATGTAGAAAACGGAACGATTTCTCCTACACACAGACGCTTTCAGGAAACACTGCGCATTTGGTATGTGACTGAGAGTCTCCTCATTGAAAACATCAGAAGCTCTTCAAAGGTAAATGATTTTATTTATTTGGTTATCTGGTTTTTGTGAAAATGTTGCGTGCTACATGCTACACAAAATGCTATGCTAGCTTTGCATACTCTTACACAAATTAGTCAATTTCTATGGTTCAAAAGCATATTTTGAAAATCTGAGATGACAGTGTTGTTAAGAAAAGGCTAAGCTTGAGAGCAGAAGCATTATTTTCATTTTATTTGCGATTTTCAGAAATCGTTAACGTTGCGTTATGCTAATGAGCCTGAGGCTTTAGTCACAAACCCGGATCCGGGTTGGGGAGTTTCAAGAAGTTAATGAACAATGAACTGGGGAGAAGAGAGTAATGAATGAACAATGAACTGGGGAGAAGAGAGGAATGAATGAACAATGAACTGGGGAGAAGAGAGGAATGAATGAACAATGACCTGGGGAGAGGAGAGGAACGAATGAACAATGAACTGGGGAGAAGAGAAAAAACGAACAACGAACTGAGGAGAGGAGAGGAGAGGAGAGGAGAGGAGAGGAGAGGAGAGGAGAGGAGAGGAGAGGAGAGGAGAGGAATGAACAATGAACTGGTGAGAGGAGGGGAGAGGAATGAATGAACAATGAACTGGGGAGAGGAAAGGAATGAACAATGAACTGGGGAGAGGAATGAATGAACAATGAACTGAGAAGAGTAGAGGAATGAATGAACAATGAACTGGGGAGAGAAGAGGAATGAATGAACAATGAACTGAGAAGAGGAGAGGAATGAATGAACAATGAACTGGGGAGAGAAGAGGAATGAATGAACAATGAACTGAGAAGAGGAGAGGAATGAATGAATGAACAATGAACTGGTGAGAGGAGGGGAGAGGAATGAATGAACAATAAACTGGGGAGAAGAGAGGAATGAACAATGAACTGGGGAGAGGAGAGGAATGAACAATAAACTGGGGAGAGAAGAGGAATGAATGAACAATGAACTGAGAAGAGGAGAGGAATGAACAATGAACTGGGGAGAGGAATGAATGAACAATAAACTGGGGAGAGAAGAGGAATGAATGAACAATGAACTGAGAAGAGGAGAGGAATGAATGAATGAACAATGAACTGGTGAGAGGGGGAGAGGAATGAATGAACAATAAACTGGGGAGAAGAGAGGAATGAACAATGAACTGGGGAGAGGAGAGGAATGAATGAATGAACAATGAACTGGTGAGAGGAGGGGAGAGGAATGAATGAACAATAAACTGGGGAGAGGAGAGGAATGAATGAACAATGAACTGGGGAGAAGAGAGTAATGAATGAACAATGAACTGGGGAGAAGAGAGGAATGAATGAACAATGAACTGGGGAAAAGAGAGGAATGAATGAATAATGAAGTGGGGAGAGGAGATGAGAGGAGAGGAGAGGAGAGAAGAGGAGAGGAGAGGAGAGGAGAGGAGAGGAGAGGAGAGGAGAGGAGAGGAGAGGAATGAACAATGAACTGGTGAGAGGAGGGGAGAGGAATGAATGAACAATAAACTGGGGAGAGGAGAGTAATGAACAATGAACTGGTGAGAGGAGGGGAGAGGAATGAATGAACAATGAACTGGGGAGAGGAAAGGAATGAACAATGAACTGGGGAGAGGAGAAGAATGAACAATGAACTGGGGAGAGGAATGAATGAACAATGAACTGAGAAGAGTAGAGGAATGAATGAACAATGAACTGGTGAGAGGAATGAATGAACAATGAACTGAGGAGAGGAGAGGAAAGAATGAACAATGAACTGGTGAGAGGAGGGGAGAGAAATGAATGAACAATAAACTGGGGAGAGGAGAGGAATGCATGAACAATGAACTGAGAAGAGGAGAGGAATGAACAATGAACTGGGGAGAGGAATGAATGAACAATAAACTGGGGAGAGAAGAGGAATGAATGAACAATGAACTGAGAAGAGGAGAGGAATGAATGAATGAACAATGAACTGGTGAGAGGAGGGGAGAGGAATGAATGAACAATAAACTGGGGAGAGGAGAGGAATGAATGAACAATGAACTGAGAAAAGGAGAGGAATGAATGAACAATGAACTTAGAAGAGGAGAGGAATGAATGAACAATGAACTGGGGAGAAGAGAGGAATGAATGAACAATGAACTGGGGAGAAGAGAGGAATGAATGAACAATGAACTTGGGAGAAGAGAGGAATGAATGAAATGGGGAGAGGAGAAGAATGAATGAACAATGAACTAAGAAAAGGAGAGGAATGAATGAACAATGAACTTAGAAGAGGAGAGGAATGAATGAACAATGAACTGGGGAAAAGAGAGGAATGAATGAATAATGAAGTGGGGAGAAGAGAGGAATGAATGAACAATGAACTGAGAAAAGGAGAGGAATGAATGAACAATGAACTTAGAAGAGGAGAGGAATGAATGAACAATGAACTGGGGAGAAGAGAGGAATGAATGAACAATGAACTGGGGAGAAGAGAGGAATGAATGAACAATGAACTTGGGAGAAGAGAGGAATTAATGAATAATGAAGTGGGGAGAAGAGAGGAATGAATGAACAATGAACTGAGAAAAGGAGAGGAATGAATGAACAATGAACTTAGAAGAGGAGAGGAATGAATGAACAATGAACTGGGGAGAAGAGAGGAATGAATGAACAATGAACTGGGGAGAAGAGAGGAATGAATGAACAATGAACTGGGGAGAAGAGAGGAATGAACAATGAACTGAGAAGAGAGGAATGAATAAACAATGCACTGGAGAGAAGAGAGGAATGAATGAACAATGAACTGGGGAGAAGAGAGGAATGAATGAACAATGAACTGAGAAGAGGAGAGGAATGAATGAACAATGAACTGAGAAGAGGAGAGGAATGAATGTACAATGAACTGGGGAGAGGAGAGGAATGAATGAACAATAAACTGGGGAGAAGAGAGGAATGAATGAACAATGAACTGTGGAGAAGAGAGGAATGAATGAACAACAAACTGGGGAGAGGAGAGGAATCAACAATGAACTGAGGAGAAGAGAGGAATGAATGAACAATGAACTGGGGAGAATAGAGGAATGAATGAACAATGAACTGTGGAGAAGAGAGGAATGAATGAACAATAAACTGGGGAGAGGAGAGGAATCAACAATGAACTGAGGAGAAGAGAGGAATGAATGAACAATGAACTGGGGAGAATAGAGTAATGAATGAACAATGAACTGGGGAGAAGAGAGGAATGAATGAACAATAAACTGGGGAGAAGAGAGGAATGAACAATGAACTGGGGAGAGGAGAGGAATCAACAATGAACTGAGAAGAGGAGAGGAATGAATGAACTGGGGAGAGAAGAGGAATGAATGAACTGGGGAGAGGAGAGGAATAAACAATGAACTTGGGAGAGGAATGAATGAACAATAAACTGGGGAGAGAAGAGGAATGAATGAACAATGAACTGAGAAGAGGAGAGGAATGAATGAATGAACAATGAACTGGTGAGAGGAGGGGAGAGGAATGAATGAACAATAAACTGGGAGAGGAGAGGAATGAATGAACAATGAACTGAGAAGAGGAGAGGAATGAATGAATGAAAAATGAACTGGTGAGAGGAGGGGAGAGGAATGAAGGAACAATAAACTGGGGAGAAGAGAGGAATGAACAATGAACTGGGGAGAGGAGAGGAATGAATGAACAATAAACTGGGGAGAGAAGAGGAATGAATAAACAATGAACTGAGAAGAGGAGAGGAATGAATGAATGAACAATGAACTGGTGAGAGGAGGGGAGAGGAATGAATGAACAATAAACTGGGGAGAGGAGAGGAATGAATGAACAATGAACTGAGAAGAGGAGAGGAATGAATGAATGAACAATGAACTGTGGAGAAGAGAGGAATGAATGAACAATGAACTGGGGAGAAGAGAGGAATGAATGAACTGGAGAGAGGTGAGGAATGAACAATGAACTGAGAAGAGGAGAGGAATTAACCTCTTACATCTATGGGGGCGCTATTTCATTTTTGGATGAAAAACGTTCCCGTTTTAAACAAGATATTTTGTCACAAAAAGATGCTCGACTATGCATATAATTGCTACCGTTCGAAAGAAAACACTCTGACGTGTCCAGAAATACAAAGATCTTCTCTGTGCGTGCCCTATAACGTGAGCTTCAGGCAAAACCAAGATGAGATGGCATCCAGGAAATGACAAGGATTTTTGAGGCTCTGTATTCCATGGTCTCCTTATATGGCTGTGAACGCGAGAGGAGTAAGTCCGCCCTTTCTGTCGTTTCCCAAGGTGTCTGCAGCATTGTGACGTATTTGTAGGCAGATCATTGGAAGATTGACCATAACAGACCACATTTACCACGTGTCCGCCCGGTGTCCTGCGCGAAATTGGTGCGCAAAAGTCACCTGCCAGTATTTTTCCAAACGATACAGAGAGTAAAGCAAGCTTCCACGAACTGCATGTCAATGAAGAGATATGTGAAAAAACACCTTGAGGACTGATTCCAAACAACGTTTGCCATGTTTCGGTCGATATAATGTAGTTAATCCGGAAAAAGTTTTACGTTGTAGGTGACTGCATTTTCGGTTCGTTTCGGTAGCCAGACGCAATGTAGAAAACGGAACGATTTCTCCTACACACAGACGCTTTCAGGAAACACTGCGCATTTGGTATGTGACTGAGAGTCTCCTCATTGAAAACATCAGAAGCTCTTCAAAGGTAAATGATTTTATTTATTTGGTTATCTGGTTTTTGTGAAAATGTTGCGTGCTACATGCTACACAAAATGCTATGCTAGCTTTGCATACTCTTACACAAATTAGTCAATTTCTATGGTTCAAAAGCATATTTTGAAAATCTGAGATGACAGTGTTGTTAAGAAAAGGCTAAGCTTGAGAGCAGAAGCATTATTTTCATTTTATTTGCGATTTTCAGAAATCGTTAACGTTGCGTTATGCTAATGAGCCTGAGGCTTTAGTCACAAACCCGGATCCGGGTTGGGGAGTTTCAAGAAGTTAATGAACAATGAACTGGGGAGAAGAGAGTAATGAATGAACAATGAACTGGGGAGAAGAGAGGAATGAATGAACAATGAACTGGGGAGAAGAGAGGAATGAATGAACAATGACCTGGGGAGAGGAGAGGAACGAATGAACAATGAACTGGGGAGAAGAGAAAAAACGAACAATGAACTGAGGAGAGGAGAGGAGAGGAGAGGAGAGGAGAGGAGAGGAGAGGAGAGGAGAGGAGAGGAGAGGAGAGGAGAGGAATGAACAATGAACTGGTGAGAGGAGGGGAGAGGAATGAATGAACAATGAACTGGGGAGAGGAAAGGAATGAACAATGAACTGGGGAGAGGAATGAATGAACAATGAACTGAGAAGAGTAGAGGAATGAATGAACAATGAACTGGGGAGAGAAGAGGAATGAATGAACAATGAACTGAGAAGAGGAGAGGAATGAATGAACAATGAACTGGGGAGAGAAGAGGAATGAATGAACAATGAACTGAGAAGAGGAGAGGAATGAATGAATGAACAATGAACTGGTGAGAGGAGGGGAGAGGAATGAATGAACAATAAACTGGGGAGAAGAGAGGAATGAACAATGAACTGGGGAGAGGAGAGGAATGAACAATAAACTGGGGAGAGAAGAGGAATGAATGAACAATGAACTGAGAAGAGGAGAGGAATGAACAATGAACTGGGGAGAGGAATGAATGAACAATAAACTGGGGAGAGAAGAGGAATGAATGAACAATGAACTGAGAAGAGGAGAGGAATGAATGAATGAACAATGAACTGGTGAGAGGAGGGGAGAGGAATGAATGAACAATAAACTGGGGAGAAGAGAGGAATGAACAATGAACTGGGGAGAGGAGAGGAATGAATGAATGAACAATGAACTGGTGAGAGGAGGGGAGAGGAATGAATGAACAATAAACTGGGGAGAGGAGAGGAATGAATGAACAATGAACTGGGGAGAAGAGAGTAATGAATGAACAATGAACTGGGGAGAAGAGAGGAATGAATGAACAATGAACTGGGGAAAAGAGAGGAATGAATGAATAATGAAGTGGGGAGAGGAGATGAGAGGAGAGGAGAGGAGAGAAGAGGAGAGGAGAGGAGAGGAGAGGAGAGGAGAGGAGAGGAGAGGAGAGGAATGAACAATGAACTGGTGAGAGGAGGGGAGAGGAATGAATGAACAATAAACTGGGGAGAGGAGAGTAATGAACAATGAACTGGTGAGAGGAGGGGAGAGGAATGAATGAACAATGAACTGGGGAGAGGAAAGGAATGAACAATGAACTGGGGAGAGGAGAAGAATGAACAATGAACTGGGGAGAGGAATGAATGAACAATGAACTGAGAAGAGTAGAGGAATGAATGAACAATGAACTGGTGAGAGGAATGAATGAACAATGAACTGAGGAGAGGAGAGGAAAGAATGAACAATGAACTGGTGAGAGGAGGGGAGAGAAATGAATGAACAATAAACTGGGGAGAGGAGAGGAGAGGAATGCATGAACAATGAACTGAGAAGAGGAGAGGAATGAAAGAATGAACAATGAACTGGTGAGAGGAGGGGAGAGGAATGAATGAACAATAAACTGGGGAGAGGAGAGGAATGAATGAACAATGAACTGGGGAGAAGAGAGGAATGAATGAACAATGAACTGGGGAGAAGAGAGGAATGAATGAACAATGAACTCGGGAGAAGAGAGGAATGAATGAAATGGGGAGAGGAGAAGAATGAATGAACAATGAACTAAGAAAAGGAGAGGAATGAATGAACAATGAACTTAGAAGAGGAGAGGAATGAATGAACAATGAACTGGGGAAAAGAGAGGAATGAATGAATAATGAAGTGGGGAGAAGAGAGGAATGAATGAACAATGAACTGAGAAAAGGAGAGGAATGAATGAACAATGAACTTAGAAGAGGAGAGGAATGAATGAACAATGAACTGGGGAGAAGAGAGGAATGAATGAACAATGAACTGGGGAGAAGAGAGGAATGAATGAACAATGAACTTGGGAGAAGAGAGGAATGAATGAATAATGAAGTGGGGAGAAGAGAGGAATGAATGAACAATGAACTGAGAAAAGGAGAGGAATGAATGAACAATGAACTTAGAAGAGGAGAGGAATGAATGAACAATGAACTGGGGAGAAGAGAGGAATGAATGAACAATGAACTGGGGAGAAGAGAGGAATGAATGAACAATGAACTGGGGAGAAGAGAGGAATGAACAATGAACTGAGAAGAGAGGAATGAATAAACAATGCACTGGAGAGAAGAGAGGAATGAATGAACAATGAACTGGGGAGAAGAGGAATGAATGAACAATGAACTGAGAAGAGGAGAGGAATGAATGTACAATGAACTGGGGAGAGGAGAGGAATGAATGAACAATAAACTGGGGAGAGGAGAAGAATGAACAATGAACTGGGGAGAGGAATGAATGAACAATGAACTGAGAAGAGTAGAGGAATGAATGAACAATGAACTGGTGAGAGGAATGAATGAACAATGAACTGAGGAGAGGAGAGGAAAGAATGAACAATGAACTGGTGAGAGGAGGGGAGAGAAATGAATGAACAATAAACTGGGGAGAGGAGAGGAGAGGAATGCATGAACAATGAACTGAGAAGAGGAGAGGAATGAAAGAATGAACAATGAACTGGTGAGAGGAGGGGAGAGGAATGAATGAACAATAAACTGGGGAGAGGAGAGGAATGAATGAACAATGAACTGGGGAGAAGAGAGGAATGAATGAACAATGAACTGGGGAGAAGAGAGGAATGAATGAACAATGAACTCGGGAGAAGAGAGGAATGAATGAAATGGGGAGAGGAGAAGAATGAATGAACAATGAACTAAGAAAAGGAGAGGAATGAATGAACAATGAACTTAGAAGAGGAGAGGAATGAATGAACAATGAACTGGGGAAAAGAGAGGAATGAATGAATAATGAAGTGGGGAGAAGAGAGGAATGAATGAACAATGAACTGAGAAAAGGAGAGGAATGAATGAACAATGAACTTAGAAGAGGAGAGGAATGAATGAACAATGAACTGGGGAGAAGAGAGGAATGAATGAACAATGAACTGGGGAGAAGAGAGGAATGAATGAACAATGAACTTGGGAGAAGAGAGGAATGAATGAATAATGAAGTGGGGAGAAGAGAGGAATGAATGAACAATGAACTGAGAAAAGGAGAGGAATGAATGAACAATGAACTTAGAAGAGGAGAGGAATGAATGAACAATGAACTGGGGAGAAGAGAGGAATGAATGAACAATGAACTGGGGAGAAGAGAGGAATGAATGAACAATGAACTGGGGAGAAGAGAGGAATGAACAATGAACTGAGAAGAGAGGAATGAATAAACAATGCACTGGAGAGAAGAGAGGAATGAATGAACAATGAACTGGGGAGAAGAGGAATGAATGAACAATGAACTGAGAAGAGGAGAGGAATGAATGTACAATGAACTGGGGAGAGGAGAGGAATGAATGAACAATAAACTGGGGAGAGGAGAGGAATGAACAATGAACTGGTGAGAGGTGGGGAGAGGAATGAATGAACAATTAACTGGGGAGAGGAATGAATGAACAATAAACTGGGGAGAGAAGAGGAATGGATGAACTGGGGAGAAGAGAGGAATGAATGAACAATGAACTGGGGAGAGAAGAGGAATGAA
This sequence comes from Oncorhynchus masou masou, assembly GCF_036934945.1. NCBI lineage: Eukaryota > Metazoa > Chordata > Actinopteri > Salmoniformes > Salmonidae > Oncorhynchus > Oncorhynchus masou. The sequence continues at coordinate 94,411,847 of NC_088223.1, forward strand.
TGAACAATGAACTGAGAAGAGGAGAGGAATGAATGAACAATGAACTGGGGAGAGAAGAGGAATGAATGAACAATGAACTGAGAAGAGGAGAGGAATGAATGAATGAACAATGAACTGGTGAGAGGAGGGGAGAGGAATGAATGAACAATAAACTGGGGAGAAGAGAGGAATGAACAATGAACTGGGGAGAGGAGAGGAATGAACAATAAACTGGGGAGAGAAGAGGAATGAATGAACAATGAACTGAGAAGAGGAGAGGAATGAATGAATGAACAATGAACTGGTGAGAGGAGGGGAGAGGAATGAATGAACAATAAACTGGGGAGAGGAGAGTTATGAATGAACAATGAACTGAGAAAAGGAGAGGAATGAATGAACAATGAACTTAGAAGAGGAGAGGAATGAATGAACAATGAACTGGGGAGAAGAGAGGAATGAATGAACAATGAACTGGGGAGAAGAGAGGAATGAATGAACAATGAACTCGGGAGAAGAGAGGAATGAATGAAATGGGGAGAGGAGAAGAATGAATGAACAATGAACTAAGAAAAGGAGAGGAATGAATGAACAATGAACTTAGAAGAGGAGAGGAATGAATGAACAATGAACTGGGGAAAAGAGAGGAATGAATGAATAATGCAGTGGGGAGAAGAGAGGAATGAATGAACAATGAACTGAGAAAAGGAGAGGAATGAATGAACAATGAACTTAGAAGAGGAGAGGAATGAATGAACAATGAACTGGGGAGAAGAGAGGAATGAATGAACAATGAACTGGGGAGAAGAGAGGAATGAATGAACAATGAACTTGGGAGAAGAGAGGAATGAATGAATAATGAAGTGGGGAGAAGAGAGGAATAAATGAACAATGAACTGAGAAAAGGAGAGGAATGAATGAACAATGAACTTAGAAGAGGAGAGGAATGAATGAACAATGAACTGGTGAGAAGAGAGGAATGAATGAACAATGAACTGGGGAGAAGAGAGGAATGAATGAACAATGAACTGGGGAGAAGAGAGGAATGAACAATGAACTGAGAAGAGAGGAATGAATAAACAATGCACTGGAGAGAAGAGAGGAATGAATGAACAATGAACTGGGGAGAAGAGAGGAATGAATGAACAATGAACTGAGAAGAGGAGAGGAATGAATGAACAATGAACTGAGAAGAGGAGAGGAATGAATGTACAATGAACTGGGGAGAGGAGAGGAATGAATGAACAATAAACTGGGGAGAGGAGAGGAATGAACAATGAACTGGTGAGAGGTGGGGAGAGGAATGAATGAACAATTAACTGGGGAGAGGAATGAATGAACAATAAACTGGGGAGAGAAGAGGAATGGATGAACTGGGGAGAAGAGAGGAATGAATGAACAATGAACTGAGGAGAAGAGAGGAATGAATGAACAATGAACTGGGGAGAAGAGAGGAATGAATGAACTGGGGAGAGGAGAGGAATGAATGAACAATGAACTGAGGAGAGGAGAGGAATGAATGAACAATGAACTGGGGAGAAGAGAGGAATGAATGAACAATGAACTGGTGTGAAGAGAGTAATGAATGAACAATAAACTGGGGAGAGGAGAGGAATGAACAATGAACTGAGGAGAGGAGAGGAATGAATGAACAATAAACTGGGGAGAGGAGAGGAATGAACAATGAACTGGGGAGAGGAGAGGAATGAATGAACAATGAACTGGGGAGAAGAGAGGAATGAATGAACAATAAACTTGGGAGAGGAGAGGAATGAACAATGAACTGGGGAGAAGAGAGTAATGAATGAACTGGGGAGAGGAGAGGAATGAACAATGAACTGAGAAGAGTAGAGGAATGAATGAACAATGAACTGGTGTGAAGAGAGTAATGAATGAACAATGAACTGGGGAGAAGAGAGGAATGAATGAACTGGGGAGAGGAGAGGAATGAACAATGAACTGAGAAGGGTAGAGGAATGAATGAACTGGGGAGAGGAGAGGAATGAATGAACTGGGGAGAGGAGAGGAATGAATGAACTGGGGAGAGGAGAGGAATGAACAATGAACTGAGAAGAGGAGAGGAATGAATGAACAATGAACTGGGGAGAAGAGTAGAGTAATGAATGAACAATGAACTGGGGAGAAGTGAGGAATGAATGAACAATGAACTGAGAAGAGGAGAGGAGAGGAATGAATGAACAATGAACTGGGGAGAGGAGAGGAATGAATGAACTGGGGAGAGGAGAGGAATGAATGAATGAACAATGAACTGGGGAGAAGTGAGGAATGAATGAACTGGGGAGAGAAGAGGAATGAATGAATGAACAATGAACTGGGGAGAAGAGAGGAATGAATGAACAATGAACTGAGAAGAGGAGAGGAGAGGAATGAATGAACAATGAACTCGGAGAGGAGAGGAATGAATGAACAATGAACTGGGGAGAAGTGAGGAATGAATGAACAATGAACTGAGAAGAGGAGAGGAATGAATGAATGAATGAGCAATGAACTGGGGAGAGGAGAGGAACGAATGAACAATGAACTGGGGAGAAGAGAGGAATGAATGAACAATGAACTGGGGAGAAGAGAGGAATGAATGAACAATGAACTGGGGAGAGGAGAGGAACGAATGAACTGGGGAGAGGAGAGGAATGAACAACGAACTGAGAAGAGGAGAGGAATGAATGAATGAATGAATGAGCAATGAACTGGGGAGAAGAGAGGACTGAATGAACAATGAACTGGGGAGAAGAGAGGAATGAATGAACAATGAACTGGGGAGAAGAGAGGACTGAATGAACAATGAACTGGGGAGAGGAGAGGAACGAATGAACTGGGGAGAGGAGAGGAATGAACAACGAACTGAGAAGAGGAGAGGAATGAATGAATGAATGAGCAATGAACTGGGGAGAAGAGAGGACTGAATGAACAATGAACTGGGGAGAAGAGAGGAATGAATGAACAATGAACTGGGGAGAGGAGAGGAATGAATGAACTGGGGAGAATAGAGGAATGAATGAACTGGGGAGAAGAGAGGAATGAATGAACAATGAACTGGGGAGAAGAGAGGAATGAATGAACAATGTACTGGGGAGAAGAGAGTAATGAATGAACAATGAACTGGGGAGAAGAGAGGAATGAATGAACTGGGGAGAGGAGAGGAATGAATGAACAATGTACTGGGGAGAAGAGAGGAATGAATGAACTGGGGAGAAGAGAGGAATGAATGAACTGGGGAGAAGAGAGGAATGAATGAACAATGTACTGGGGAGAAGAGAGGAATGAATGAACAATGAACTGGGGAGAAGAGAGGAATGAATGAACAATGAACTGAGAAGAGGAGAGGAATGAATGAATGAATGAATGAACAATGAACTGTGGAGAAGATAGGAATGAATGAACTGTGGAGAGGAGAGGAATGAATGAACTGGGGAGAGGTGAGGAATGAACAATGAACTGAGAAGAGGAGAGGAATGAATGAACAATGAACTGGGGAGAAGAGAGGAATGAATGAACAATGAACTGGGGAGAGGAGAGGAATGAATGAACAATGAACTGGGGAGAGGAGAGGAATGAATGAACAATGAACTGAGAAAAGGAGACGAATGAATGAACAATGAACTAGGAAGAAGAGAAAAAACAAACAATGAACTGAGGAGAGGAGAGGAGAGGAGAGGAGAGGAGAGGAGAGGAGAGGAGAGGAGAGGAGAGGAGAGGAGAGGAGAGGAGAGGAGAGGAGAGGAGAGGAGAGGAATGAACAATGAACTGGTGAGAGGAGGGGAGAGGAATGAATGAACAATAAACTGGGGAGAGGAGAGGAAATAAGAATGAACTGTGGAGAAGAATGAATGAACAATAAACTGGGGAGAGAAGAGGAATGAACAATGAACTGGGGAGAGGAATGAATGAACAATGAAATGGTGAGAGGAGGGGAGAGGAATGAATGAACAATAAACTGGGGAGAGGAAAGGAATGAACAATGAACTGGGGAGAGGAATGAATGAACAATGAACTGGTGAGAGGAGGGGAGAGGAGAGGAATGAATGAACTGGGGAGAGGAGAGGAATGAATGAACAATGAACTGAGAAGATGAGAGGAATGAATGAATGAACAATGAACTGGGGAGAAGAGAGGACTGAATGAACAATGAACTGGGGAGAAGAGAGGAATGAATGAACTGGGGAGAGGAGAGGAATGAATGAACAATGAACTGGGGAGAGGAGAGGAATGAATGACCTGGGGAGAGGAGAGGAATGAATGACCTGGGGAGAGGAGAGGAATGAACAATGAACTGAGAAGAGGAGAGGAATGAACTGGGGAGAGGAGAGGAATGAATGACCTGGGGAGAGGAGAGGAATGAATGACCTGGGGAGAGGAGAGGAATGAACAATGAACTGAGAAGAGGAGAGGAATGAATGAACAATGAACTGAGGAGAGGAGAGGAATGAATGAACAATGTACTGGGGAGAAGAGAGGAATGAATGAACAATGAACTGGGGAGAAGAGAGGAATGAATGAACTGGGGAGAGGAGAGGAGAGGAATGAACAATGAACTGGGGAGAGAAGAGGAATGAACAAGACATTGAGATTGCAAAACTTTTGTGTGAACAATGTAACAAAGGTGATTTTATACCTAGAATATAATGACAATAACATAATGTGACAAAGGTGATTTTATACCTGAATGACAATACAGTAGAAAGACGTTCATTTTAAATTACATTCACTCATTCAACAAGGCGTGTGAATATGTCAACTCATGTGTGTAAAAAAGGTATCTCTATTGACAGTCCTTTGACTTGGTGAGACGTATCAGTAGCTACATTAGTTTACATTTTGTCACCATATCACCCCCCCCCCCACACACACACACACACAGACAAAGAGATTGTCATAACCAACCCCAACCAAACCCTAATGTCTGCAGACAGTCAATCAACTACAGAGGACAGACGACAAGCTCGATATTATAATAACGAGAACACTAGCTGAATATTTTAAAAAATATATATTTATAAAAAATTATAATATGAAAGCACAGGAAATAGTATAGTAGCGTAGTTTCCGGTAACAGAACTAACTGCATGAACACTAACCCATCCTGGCATCCAACAGACAAATGGATTAAAATTAGTTAGGGTTACACATCCCAACCGTAACCATTCCAATATCACAGATAATAAGACCCTCCCAATATCACAGATAACACCCTCCCAATCGTAACCATCCCAATATCACAGATAATAAGACCCTCCCAATATCACAGATAATAAGACCCTCCCAACATCACAGATAATAAGACCCTCTCAATATAACATATAATAAGACCCTCCCAACCGTAAACATCCCAATATCACAGATAATAAGACCCCCCCAATATAACATATAATAAGACCCTCCCAATAGTACATATAATAAGACCCTCCCAACCGTAAACATCCCAATATCACAGATAATAAGACGCTCCCAATCTAACAAGAACCTCCCAATATCATAGATAATAAGACCCTCCCAATATAAAATATAATAAGACCCTCCCAATATCACAGATAACAAGACCCACACAACCATAAACAATCCAATATCACAGATAAAAAGACCCTCCCAATAACACAGATAGTAAAACCCTCCCAATAGCATAGATAATAAGACCCCCCAAATAACACCGATAATAAGACCCCCCCAATATCACAGATAATAAGACCCTCCCAATATCATATATAATAAAACTCGTCCAATATCAGAGTAAAATAAGACCCTCTCAATATCATTTATAATATGACATCCCAATATCACAGATAATAAGACCCTCAAAATCACATATAATAAGACACCCCCAACATCATAGATAATAAGACCCCTCCGATATCACATAATAAATAAATAAAATAGATAATAAGACCCTCCAAATATTACAGATAATAAAGCCCGCACAATATCACATGTAATAAGACCCTCCCAATATCACGGATAATAAGACCCTGCCAATATCACAGATAATAAGACACACCCAAAACTACACATGAAACCAAAACAATAATAAACAAATAAAACAAGTAAACAGAAAGTAGAAACTTTAAACGGTAAGCGTCACAGTATGGTCAGGGAGAGAGAGAGACAGAGAGAGACAGAGAGAGAGAGAGAGAGAGAGGGGGACAGAGAGAGAGAGAGAAAGAGAGCAAGAGAGCAAGAGAGAGAGAGAGAGAGAGAGAGAGAGAGGGGGGGAGAGAGGGGCAGAAAGAAAGAGAGAAGAGAGAGAGAGAGAGAGAGAGAGAGAGAGAGAGAGAGAGAGAGAGGGGAAGAAAGATTCTGGTTAGGGTTTGGGTAATTGTCAGGGCTACAATAGCAGCAGTGGATAAGAACAGAAGGTGATCTCATCCTTACAGATTAACATTGTTTCGAATTTAATATAATCTAATACAGACATTTTATCCATAACTCAATCTACAATCTAATACATCCATTCCTAATCCAGAACTCTAAGAAATGTCCATCTAGAGATCTGGGTTTGGGGTAATGTCCTACTAGAGCTTTGGGTTTGGGGGTAATGTCCTACTAGAGTGTTGGGGTAATGTCCTACTAGAGGTTTGGGGTAATGTCCTATTATAGGTCTGGTTTTGAGTTACTTTTCTACTAGAGATCTGGGTTTTGAGTAATGTCCTACTAGAGGTTTGGGGTAATGTCCTTCTAGAGATCTGGGCTTGAGTTACTGTCCTACTAGAGCTCTGAGTTTGGAGTAATGTCCTACTAGATGTCTGGGTTTAGGGTATTGTCCCACTAGAGGTCTGGGTTTGAGTTAATGTCCTGCTAGATATCTGGGCTAGGAGTAATGTCCTACTAGAGGTTTGGGGTAATGTCCTACTATAAGGTCTGGGTTTGGGGTAATGTCCGAATAGAGGTTTGGGGTAATGTCCTACTCGAGGTCTGGGTTGGGGTAATGTCCTACCTAGAGGGTTGGGTTTGGGGTAATGTCCAACATTACTTTATCGAACAAAACATACATGTATTGTGTAACATGAAGTCCTATGAGTCTCACCTGATGAAGATCATCAAAGGTTAGTGATTAATTTTATCTCTATTTCTGCTTTTTGTGACTCCTCTCTTTGGCTGGAAAAATGGCTGTGTTTTTCTGTGACTTGGCGCTGACAATGGTATGCTTTCGTCGTAAAGCCTTTTTGAAATTGGACACTGTGGTGGGATTAACAACACAGTAAAATGGTGTATAATACTTGTATGTTTGAGCAATTGTAATTATGAGATTATGTTGTTTGAATTTGCCGCCCTGCACTTTCACTGGCTGTCAAATCGTAAGAAGTTGTAATTTCCTGCTTGAGGTCTGGGTTGGGGTAATGTCCTGCTAGAGGTTTGGGGTAATGTCCTACTAGAGCTTTGGGTTTGGTAATGTCCTACTAAAGCTTTCGGATTGGGGTAATGTCCTACTAGAGGTCTGGGTTGGGGTAATGTCCTACTAGAGGGTTGGGTTTGAGTTATAATGTCCTACTAGAGGTCTGGGTTTGGGGTAACGTCCTACTAGAGCTTTTGGTTTGGGGTAGTGTTCTACTACAGGTCTGGGTTTGAGATAATGTTCTACTTGAGATCAAGATTTGAGTTAATGTCCTACTAGAGGTTTTGGGTGATGTCCTATTAGAGGTTTGGGTTTGGGGTAATGTCCTACTTGAGGTTTGGGTTTGGGGCAATATCCTACTAGAGGTTTGGGATAATGTCCTACTAGAGGTCTGGGTTTGAGTTAATGTCCTACTAGAGTTCTGGGTTTGGGGTAATGCCCTACTATAGATCTGGGTTTGGAGTAATGTCCTACTAGAGGTCTCGGATTGGGATAATGTCCTACTAGAGGTTTGGGTTTGGGGAAATGTCCTACTAGAGGTCTGGGTTTGGGAGAATACCCTACTTGAGGTCTGGGTTTGGGTTAAGGTTAGGGTTAGTTGTGCATCTGAAGGTTTATGTTACTGTGACCTGGGATTTAAAGCATGTCAATTGCTTTTCAACCTGAGGAAATGCAGCATATTTTGAAGCTAGACGTTGTTTACTTACAGAGACACAAACACAAGTTCAACACCATTGTCCAATGCACGCTCCTCACCAACCTTAGGACCCTGGGACTGAACACCTCCTTCTGCAACTGGATCCTGGACTTCCTGACGGGCCGATCCCAGGTGGTGAGGGTAGTTAACATCACCTTTGCAACGCTGATCCTCAACACTGGGGCCCCTCAGGGGTTCGTGCTTAGTCACCTCCTGGGCTCCTATTGACTGGCTGCATTACTTTGGTATGGCAATAGCACCGCCCTTGATCACATGGTGCTATAGAGGGTGGTGAGGACAGACCAGTACATCACTGGGGCCGAGCTCCATGCCATCCAGGACCTCTATATCAGGTGGTGTGAAAGGAAGGCCTGGCAAATAATTAAAGACTCCAACCACCTAAGCCATAGACTGTTCACTCTGCTTCCGCGCAGTACCGGTGCATCAAGTCTGACATCAACAGGCTCCTGAAAGGCTTCTATCCCCATGCCATAAGACTGCTAATAGCTAAGTAAATAGCTAACAAAATGGCTACACGGACTATCGGGGATGACCTTTGTATTGTATTTTTATTTTTGCACAGTCTCTATGCACACTCACAGGGCCCTATACACTGATACTCCAACACACATACAAAACACTCGCTCCATCATCTGCATACACACACATAATATGTACATATACATACAGTATACTGACACACCCACTCACATACAATCATCATATACGCTGCTGCTACACCACTTCAACTTAGTGGATTGTGCTATTTCAGCCGTTGCTGACAGGTGTATAAAATTGAGCGCACACCCATGTAATCTCCACATACAAACATTTGCAGTAGAATGGCCTTACTGAAGACCTTAGTGACTTTCAACGTGAAGCCGTCAAAGGATGCCACCTTTCCAACAAGTCAGTTAATCAAATTTCTGACCTGCTAGAGCTGCCCCGTCTACTGTAAGTGCTGTTATTGTGAAGTGGAAATGTCTAGGAGCAGCAGCGGCTCAGCTGTGAAATGGTAGGCCACATAAGCTCACAGAACGGGACTGCGTAGTGCTGAGGCGCATATCACCGTAAACATCGCCTGTCATCGGTTGCAACACTCACTACTGAGTTCCAAACTGCTTCTGGAAGCAACGTCAGCACTGTTCGTCGGGAGGTTCATTAAATGGCCGAGCAGCCGCACACAAGCCTAAGATCACCATGCGCAATGCCAAGCATCCGTTGGAGTGGTGTAAATCTTGCCGCCATTGGACTTTGGAGCAGTGGAAACACGTTCTATGGAGTTATGAATCACTCTTCATTATCTGGCTATCTGAGGAATCTGGGTTTGGTGGATGCCAGGAGAACGCTTCCTTCTCGTATGCATAGTGCCAACTGTAAAGTTTGGCGAAGGAGGAATAATGGTCTGGGGCAGTTGTTCATGGTTCGGGCTAGGCATCTTAGTTCCAGTGAAGGGAAATAATTCAATAACATTGAATTCTGTGCTTCCAACTTTGTGGTAACAGTTTGGGGAAGGCCCTTTCCTGTTTCAGCATGACAATGCCCCCTTGCAAAAAACACACTTTAAACACACACACACACTCATATCTAGGATTGGAAAACATTCTGAGGTCAATGGATGAACAGAAGATGAAGGAGAGGGGAACAGAAGACAGAGAAAAGCTGTTGGTCCATGGTCTCTAGAGAGGTGTTACAGGTCAGTGGATACAGGTCAGACATACTGTTCTTTAGGGAAGGTGTAGGGTGCAAGGCCTGGAGGGGGGGATAGGGAGGGGAGGGAAGGATATCTGAAGACAGAGGAGGGATGGGAGGCGGGGGAGAAGGTATTGTTGGAGTGGGTGTAGGCGTGCTGGGAGAGGAAAGAGAGGGGAGGGTTGATAGGTGGAGAGTCGGGGAGGGAGAGGGGAGGGTTGATGGGGGGAGAGTAGGGTTCTGGGTAGTCATCCTTGTTGCAGGCCAGTCGGTAGCTGACATAGTCCGCTGTGTTGGGGAGGTCCTCATACACCCTCCCTGACCGCTGTGAAGAGAAGACAGACAGGTAGATAGTTAGTCCGCTGTGAAGAGAAAAGAGACAGACAAGTAGATAGTTAGTCCGCTGTGAAGAGAAAAGAGACAGACAGGTAGATAGTTAGTCCGCTGTGAAGAGAAGAGAGAAAGACAGGTAGTTAGTCTGCTGTGAAGAGATGACAGACATGTAGTTAGTCCGCTGTGAAGAGAAGAGAGACAGACAGGTAGATAGTTAGTCCGCTGTGAAGAGAAAAGAGACAGACAGGTAGATAGTTAGTCCGCTGTGAAGAGAAGAGAGAAAGACAGGTAGTTAGTCTGCTGTGAAGAGATGACAGACATGTAGTTAGTCCGCTGTGAAGAGAAGAGAGACAGACAGGTAGATAGTCTGCTGTGTTGGGGAGCACACACAAATACACACACCACAATAACACACAAAAACACACAGACACACATAGACACACACACATACACACACACGCACAAAGACACACAGACACATACACACATTCCTCTACCTGGAACTCATCACCAGGTTTTCTCCTGGCAGGAGGAGGAGCCAGTTTAAGAGAAGGAGCAGAGTCTGTCCTGAGAGATGGGGAGAGAGAGAGCGAGAGTGAGAGAGAGGAAGAGAGAGAGAGGGAGGGAGGGAAATGGAGAGAGAGACAGAGAGAGTAAAGCAGTGAAATAAAAATAAATGATTTAAACTATAAATATGCATAGACCATCAGATCATTTTATTTAACTAAGTCAGTTAAGAACAAATTCTTATTTGCAATGACGGCCTACACCGGCCAAACCCAGACGACGCTGGGCCAATTGCGCGCCGTCCTACAGGATGCCCAATCACAGCTGGTTGTGATACAGCCTGGCTTTGAACCAGGGCCTGTAGTGATGCGTCTTACACTGAGCTGCAGTGGCTTAGACTACTGCGCCACTCGGGAACCCCAAGAAGGTAGTAGGGAAGGGGTGGGAAAGGAATTGACAATCAGTCAGTGAAGGCATTACCTTATTTATCTCTAAATACCACAAGGAGTACGCAAGTGAAGTTTAGTCTAGTGCTGTAAGTTGTTTGTCTTTGAATACAGCAGGTTATCCTTCTTAAAGTCATTACTTTATGTATTGAGTTTATTATGGTGACAATTCGACTAATATTTCACATTGTTCATCTGCATAATTTAAATCGAACATTCAAAACATGAGGCAAAGTCCATTTGATAAATAATCCCAACAACATCTATTGTGCCACCAACTGGTCTGGCCATTTAAATTCACACAGTTTCTAAGGACATATGCATAAGGTATACATACCAAATGGCATGTACCAATGTGCATTGGTTCAGTTACAGTTTTGAACAATTACTTTGGCACTAATTTCAGAACCTTGTGGTCAATTTTCAAAACTCTAGACACAAAACTCAAAACGGTCATCACTTGTAACACAGGCTGTCCAAAGTTCAAAACATTGCATTGTGCATTCATATCTTTAAAGAAACCTTGCACTTGCAGAATCATTGGTTCAAATAACTAATTTATCATGAAATACCATAGGAACATTCATTTAGATCACCCACACACAAAATACCGATAGTTTCACTGTGTAGTTGTTCGTACAACCATTAAATATTGTAGTACAAAATACGTGATACATGTTTCATTATGCTACTACACGTAAATACATCACTGTAAAATAACTAGTAGAGCGAATACTACAGACACAGTGGAATCATTGAACAGAATGACATTTATTGATGAAATACAATATCACAACATAGGTTTCTTTGAATTAAAGCAAAAATAATTAGCTACTAAAAAATAAAAAACAGTTAACGGTCAACTGCAGTGTTCCTCACCTGACTGTAAGAAGCAATACAAAAGATTGATTAATGTACTTCTATATATCTCCATCAAACCAGTCTTGTGGATTTGGCCACAGGTTCTCATCCACATCACAATGGATAGGGTTAGGGTTAACCCCTAACCCTAACGCTAACCCTAACCCTAACCCTTCATTAGCCAATCATCTTGGAAGAATCTTCGGGCATGGCGAATCCAGGCCTGACACTGGTCTGATAAAATCATGTAGTAACCAAAAAAGTGTTAATAAACACATCCAAATATATGTTATATTTTAGATTATTCAAATTAGCCACCCTTTGCCTTGATGACAGCTTTGCACACACATTCTCTCAACCAGCTTCATGAGGTAGTCGCCTGGAATGCTTTTTCAACAGCCTTGAAGGAGTTCCCACATATGCTGAGCACTTATTGGCTGCTTTCCTTCACTCCGCAGTCCAACTCATCTCACCCAAACCATCTCAATTGGGTTAGTTGTACTCATCAGGGTCTTGACCTGACTGCAGTTCAGCGTCGTAACCGACTTCAGTGGGCAAATGCTCACCTTCAATGGCCACTGGCATGCTGGAGAAGTGTGGTCTGATTTGAAACCGGATGAATCCCGGTTTCAACTGTACCGGACAGATGGCAGACAACATACGTCATGTGGGCAAGCCGTTTAAAGATGTCAACATTGGGAACAGAGTGCCCCATGGAGGAGGTGTGGTTATGATATGGGCATGCATAAGCTACTGACAAACACATTTGCATTTTATCACTGAGAATTTGAATGTACGGGGATACTGTGACGAGATCCTGAGGCCCATTGTCGTGCCATTCATACACCGCCATCACCTCATGTTTCAGCATGATGATGCACGGCCCCATGTCACAAGAATCTGTAAACAATTCCAGAAAGCTGAAAATATCCCAGTTCTTCCATGGCCTGCATAATCACTAGATCTGTTATCCATTGAGCATGTTTGGGATGCTCTGGATCGACATGTACGACAGCGTGTTCCAGTTCCCGCCAATATCCAGCCACAATCAACAGCCGGATCAACTCTATGCGAAGGACAAATGGTGTGAACACCAGACACTAACTGGTTTTCTGATCCATGCCCCTTTTTTTAATTTAACTTCTTGGATATAGGTATTTTAATTTTTGGAAGAAAAACGTTCCCATTTTAAACAAGATATTTTGTCACGAAAAGATGCTCGACTATGCATGTAATTGACAGCTTTGGAAAGAAAACACTCTGACGTTTCCAAAACTGCAAAGATATTGTCTGTGAGTGCCACAGAACTGATGTTACAGAAAAACCCCAGATAAAAATCCAATCAGGAAGTGACACATTTTTTGAAACCGCCTCATGGCAATGACTCCTTATATGGCTGTGGAGGAGCTAGGAGTCAGCTTACATGGCTGTGGAGGAGCTAGGAGTCAGCTTACGTTTTCCACGTTTTCTCCAAGGTGTCTGCAGCATTGTGAAGTATTTGTAGGCATATCATTGGAAGATTGACCATAAGAGACTACATCTACCAGGTGGTCGCTTGGAGTCCTCCGTCGCAATTATTGCGTAATCTCCAGCTGCAGTATTTTTCCGTTTGCTTCTGAGGAGAATCCCAACTGCCATCACTGATAGATTATCAAATAGATATGTGAAAAACACCTTGAGGATTGATTGTAAACAACGTTTTGCCATGTTTCTTAGCCAAACGTGATGAGCAAAACGGAACTATTTCTCCTACACAAATAATCTTTTAGGAAAAAATGAACATTTGCTATCTAACTGAGAGTCTCGTCATTGAAAACATCCGAAGTTCTTCAAAGGTAAATTATTTTGTTTGAATGCTTTTCTTGTTTTTGTGAAAATGTTGCCTGCTGAATGCTAGGCTTAATGCTATGCTAGGCTATCAATACTCTTACACAAATGCTTGTGTAGTTTTGGTTGAAAAGCATATTTTGAAAATCTAAGATGACAGTGTTGTTAACAAAAGGCTAAGCTTGTGTTTCAATATATTTATTTCATTTCATTTGCGATTTTCATGAAAAGGAAACGTTGCGTTATGGTAATGAGCTTGAGGCTATGATTATTTTCCCGGATACAGGATTGCTCGACACTAGAGGTTAAGGTATCTGAGACCAATAGATGCATATCTGTTGTCCCAATCATGTGAAATTGATTAGGGCCTAATGAATTTAATTCTGCAGACTGATTTCCTTATATGAACTGTAACTCAGTCAAATCTTTGAAATTGTTTCATGTTGCATTTATATTTTAGGTACAACCACAAATTCAGTGTGGTTCATCTTATGGATGTCCATGAAAGCGATTACGAGTTTCAAGTTGGTAGTCCTCTGCGGAGTGAAATCACACCCCCTGTTATATTGTGGATGAAGAGTGTCAGGATTTGGCCAGGGTTGTTCCGGGTTTTGGTCACTAGATGCCCCCATTGTGCTTTTTGACCTTATGTTTTTTCCCTTGTTCCCCATTATTATTTGCACCTGTGCCTCGTTTCCCCTGATTGTATTTAAACCCTTAGTTTCCCTCAGTTCTGTGCTCTGTGTTTGTATGTTAGCACCCAGCCCTAATGTTCTGTGTATTCTTGTCGATTCCGGTGGATGCTCTTGTGGAATTCTGTTTTTGTTTTTGAGTATCTCTTGAGGCTTTTTTGTGCTATTCCTACCACCTTTTGGATTTGCCATTTTTGTATTGAAGGACTTCTCCTTTTTACTTTATTAAATACACCGTCTTAAGTACTGCTGTGTCTGCCTCATCTTCTGGGTTCTGCTGACTATTCGTGGCTCAGTTGGTTAAGTGACTGTTTCTCACTCCGGAGACCCAGGTTCGTAACCGGGTCCTGACAAAGAGTTAACTGTCTAACAGAGCCTAATCCAGGTTACTCTATCTAGTAACTCATACAATCAGTACAATCAAATTTAAAAAACAGATTAAAAATACCCTATAGAACAGCGGGGACTGTGAAGCAACACAGACATTGGCACAGACAAATGCATACACATACAGTGCCTTGCAAAAGTATTCATCCCCCTTGGCATTTTTCCAATTTTGTTTAATTAAAATATGTAATTTAAATGGATTTTAATTTGGATTTCATGTAATGGACATACAGAAAATAGTCCAAATTGGTGAAGTGAAAGTTAAAAAATAACAAAAAAATTCCCCAAAATAACAAATGGAAAAGTGGTGCGTGCATATGCATTCACCCCCTTTGCT
Organism: Oncorhynchus masou masou; assembly: GCF_036934945.1. Lineage (NCBI taxonomy): Eukaryota > Metazoa > Chordata > Actinopteri > Salmoniformes > Salmonidae > Oncorhynchus > Oncorhynchus masou. The sequence goes on from NC_088223.1 coordinate 94,426,947, forward strand.
ATGAAGCCCCTAAATAAGATCTGGTGCAACCAATTACCTTCAGAAGTCACATAATTAGTTAAATAAAGTACACTTGTGTAGAATCTAAGTGTCACATGATCTGTCACATGATCTCAGAATATATACACCTGTTCTGAAAGGCCCCAGAGTCTGCAACACCACTACGTACGGGGCACCACCAAGCAAGTGACACCATGGAGACCAAGGAGCTCTCCAAACAGGTCAGGGACAAAGTTGTGGCGAAGTTGTGGCGAAGTACAGATGGGAGTTCGGTTATAAAAAAAATATCTGAATCTTTGAACATCCCACAGAGCACCATTAAATCCATTACAAAAAAATGTAAAGAATATGGCGCTACAACAAACCTGCCAAGAAAGGGCTGCCCACCAAAAATCACAGACCAGGCAAGGAGGGCATTAATCAGAGGCAACAAAGAGACCACAGATAAACCTGAAGGAAATGCAAAGCTCCACAACAAAGATAGGAGTACATGTCCATAGGACCACGTTAAGCCGTACACTCCACAGAGCTGGGCTTTACGGAAGAGTGTCCGGAAAAAAGCCATTGCTTAAATAAATGAATAAGCAAACATGTTTGGTGTTTGACAAAAGGCATGTGGGAGACTCCCCAAACATATGGAAGAAGGTACTCTGGTCAGATGAGACTAAAATTGAGCTTTTTGGCCATCAAGGAAAACACTATCTCTGGCGCAAAACCAAACACCTCTCATTACCCCGAGAGCACCATCCCCACTGTGAAGCATGGTTGTGGCAGCATCATGCTGTGGCTTATACCGATGGACGGTATAAGCCGGCTGGCCTCCAATGACACGAGGCGGAGGGGGAGGTCTGTCTGCCGGGACAAGGGGAGAAAAAACAACAGGTTTTAACAATGAAATGTGAAATGTGGGATTCATCTTAAGGGATCTGGGTAAGTGTAGGCGATAAGAAACTGGGTTAACTCTCCTGGCAACCTTGAAGGGACCGATGTATTTTTGGGACAGCTTGCGAGACTCCACCCGTAGAGGTAAGTTTCTTGTGGAGAGCCAGACTCTCTGGCCGGGGCGCAGGGTAGGCCCGGGACGGCGACGCTGTTGGCTTGTTGTTGGTACCTCTGTGAGGAACGCATAAGATTAAGACGGGTCTTCCTCCACATAAGCCGACAGCGTCTGACGAACCTCAAGGCTGAAGGCACTCTGACTTCTGCCTCCTGGTCCGGGAACAATGGAGGAGCATAGCCAAACTGACACTCGTGCGGGGACATACCAGTGGAGGAGGAGCGCAAGGTGTTGTGCGCGTATTCGGCCCAAACAATAAAGGATGACCATGTGGACGGGTTGTCACGAGTCATACATCGGAGGGTGGATTCCAGCTCTTGATTCATCCTCTCTGTTTGGCCGTTGGACTCGGATGGTACCCTGAAGATAGACTGGCAGAAGCCCCCATGAGTTGGCAGAAGGCCTTCCAAAACCTTGAGGCGAACTGGGGACCTCTGTCAGAAACCATATCTTGAGGAATGCCGAAGACTCGGAACACATGATTAATTACCAACTCAGCCGTTTCCTTGGCAGAAGGTAACTTAGTCAGAGGGACGAACCTGGCCGCCTTTGAAAACCTGTCGATTATGACTAGGATAGTAGTATTGCCATGGGATGGAGGAAGTCCAGTAATAAAGTCCAATGAGATATGGGACCAGGGTCTGTGGGGAACAGGTAAAGGGTGAAGGAGTCCTTGAGGGCGGAGGTGAGAAGATTTGCCCTGGCAGCACACGGGACAGGCATTGACAAAAGTGGCAACGTCTTCTCTTATGGTAGGCCACCAGAACTTACGCTGGATGAACTCCAAGGTGCGACCTACGCCCGGATGACAGGTGAGGCGAGAGGAGTGCCCCCACAGAAGGACCTGAGTCCTCACTGCCTTGGGGACAAACAACCGATTGGCAGGACCTCCTTTCGGGTCCGGTTCGCTAGCTTGAGCACGTCTCACGGTATCCTCAACTTGCCACGAGATCGGAGCCACAATCTTAGCAGCAGGAAGGACAGGCATGTCCGTGTCATCTCGAATGGCAGGAGCGTAGACTCGGGACAGGGCATCCGGTTTGAGATTCTTCGACCCGGGCCGATAGGTGAGGATAAACTGGAATCGATTGAAGAAAAGAGACCATCTAGCTTGTCTAGAGTTCTACCGCTTTGCCTGCTGGATATACTCCAGATTTGTGGTCCGTAAGCACTTGAAACGGGTGAGAAGCCCCTCGAGCCAGTGTCTCCATTCCTTCAATGCCATCTTAACCGCTAGGAGTTCACGATCCCCCACATCGTAGTTCCTCTCAGTCGGGGTAAGCCGGTGTGAGAAGAAAGCGCACGGATGAAGCTTCTTGTCTTCACCCCTCTGAGACAGGACAGCTCCAACACCAACCTCTGATGCGTCTACCTCCACCACAAATGGTTCATCCGTAGTCGGTAGTATCAGGATGGGAGCAGAGAGAACGCGCTGCTTGAGTCCTTGGAAGGCCGTCTCAGCTTCTCTTCCCCACAAAAACCTTGCATTGCCACCCTTGGTTAAAGCTGAGAGAGGGGCTGCCACCAAGCTGAAGGTCTTGATGAACTTGCGGTAAAAGTTTGTGAAGCCCAGGAAACGCTGAACTTCCTTAACGGATTTGGGGTGGGCCAATCCGCTACCGCCCCTACCTTCCTGGGGTCCATTTGGACTCGACCGGGTTCCACTACAAATCCCAGGAATTGTACTCGGGATGAATGGAATTCACATTTTTCCGGCTTAACGTACAGATGGCTGTCCAGGAGGCGTTTGAGTACTTGTCTGACATGCTTAGTGTGTTCTTGAAGGGAGCTCGAAAAGATGAGGATGTCATCCAAGTAAACGAACACAAATATGTTAAGCATATGCCTAAGCACATCGTTTATGAGCGCTTGGAACACCGCTGGGGCGTTGGTCAGGCCGAAGGGCATCACCAAGTATTCATAGTGACCAGTAGGCGTGTTGAAAGCGGTCTTCCACTCGTCACCAGGTCTGATCCGCACAAGATGGTATGCGTTCCGCAGGTCAAGCTTAGTGAAAACAACTGCTTCCTGGAGCAGCTCGAAGGCTGTGGCCATAAGGGGTAGCGGGTAACGGTTACGGACGGTTATGGCATTGAGTCCCCGGTAGTCGATGCAAGGACGTAATCCACCGTCTTTCTTGGCCACAAAGAAAAACCCTGCTCCCGCCGGGGAGGTGGATGGACGCATGAGGCCTGCTTCCAGAGCGTCCTTGATGTAGGGAACCATAGCAGCTCGTTCGGGTGGAGATAGGGAAAAGATCCGACCCCTGGGGGGCAAGTACCCGGAAACAGGTCGATGGGGCAATCGTAAGGTCTATGGGGTGGTAGCATGGTGGCCCTCTGTTTGCTAAACACCAGTTTGAGGTCATGGTAACACTCGGGAACTCGGGTCAGGTCGATGGATTCTAAAGACTCGGGAGTAGAACTCGGGGAATTCTGGAAAATACAAGTAGCTTGGCACGTAGGACCCCACTGCTTGATAGTGCCCACAGACCAGTCGATGTGAGGGTTATGGCTGTGAAGCCAGGGGTATCCAAGGACGAGAGGGAACTCGGAACAGGAGATCAAATGAAAGTTCATCAATTCCTGGTGTTGTGAAACTGAAAGTCGCAAGGAGGTAGTGACATGAGTGACAAGTCCAGATCCCAAAGGGCTTCCATCCAATGTAGTGACCCTCATGGGTTCACTTAGTGGTTCAGAGGGAACGCCATTCTCCTTCGCCCAGACACCATCCATGAAGTTACCTGCGGCTCCAGAGTCTACCAAGGCTTGAAGGTGAAGCTTGTGGTTGTCCCAGGAGAGGGTGACTGGAATGAGCAGACGGGAGTTGGACGGATGGGAGGAGGTTGTTTCCCATTACAGTTCCCCCCGGTCTGTACGGGACAGAGCGTTTCCCTGGAGCCCGGGACACGTGGAACGGAAATGGCCCGGTTTGACGCAATATAGACAGCGTCGCTCCCTCATCCGGCGGTCTCTCTCAGCCTGGGAGATGCGTCCAATCTGCATGGGTTCCGATGGAGCCAGCGAGGATAAAGGTGGGGACTCGGAGCTGGGACTGATAGGGGCTAGAGGTCTACGGTTGAGTTCTCTCTCTCTCAGACGCTGGTCAATGCGTGAGGCCAACTTGATCAGGGACTCGAGATTGTCCGGTGGTTCCCGAGTGGCCAGTTCATCTTGGATAGTGTCGGAAAGGCCTTTCAGAAAGCACACCGTGAGCGCCTCGTTGTTCCAGCCACTTGCTGCTGCCACCGTGCGGAACTGGATGGCATAGTCCGTCACGCTGCGCCAACCTTGGTGGAGAGTCAGGAGCTGTTTGGCTGAGTCAGAACCACTGCTTGGGCCTTGAAACACTCGTTTGAATTCCTCAGCAAAGGCAGAGTAGCTGGCACAGCAGGAACTATGGGCATCCCACACAGCAGTAGCCCAGGCCAGGGCTTTTTCCGACAGCAGGGTGATGATATAAGCGATCTTAGACCGGTCGGTGGGAAACGACGAGGGTTGTAGCTCAAAGGAGAGAGAACATTGGGTGAGAAACCCTTTACAAGCACTTGGATCACCTGAGAACCGTTGGGGAGGTGGAAGACGAGGTTCAGCCAGGGGGTTAACTGCCATGGGTACGTGAATCTGAGGTACTGGGACGGGAACTGTTGCCGGGGTAAGACGATCAGATATTTGCTTAATGGAAGTCAGCATCTCCGTCAGAAGATGAGAATGTCTAGCCATTAAGGCCTCTTGCTGAACCAGGGCGGCTTCGTGGCGTTGGACAGTCTCCTGGTGGTGGGACAGCATGGCAAAAAGGTCCTGGGAACTGGCTGCCTCTGGGTTCATTTTTGGCTCTGTGTTTCTGTCAGGACCCGGTTACGAACCTGGGTCTCCGGAGTGAGAAACAGTCACTTAACCAACTGAGCCACGAATAGTCAGCAGAACCCAGAAGATGAGGCAGACACAGCAGTACTTAAGACGGTGTATTTAACAAAGTAAAAAGGAGAAGTCCTTAAATACAAAAATGGCAAATCCAAAAGGTGGTAGGAATAGCACAAAAAAGCCTCAAGAGACACTCAAAAACAAAAACAGAATTCCACAAGAGCATCCACCGGACTCGACAAGAAAACACAGAACACTAGGGCTGGGTGCTAACATACAAACACAGAGCCCAGAACTGAGGGAAACTAAGGGTTTAAATACAATCAGGAGAAACGAGGTACAGGTGCAAATAATAATGGGGAACAAGGGAAAAAACATAAGGTCAAAAAGCACAATGGGGGCATCTAGTGACCAAAACCCGGAACAACCCTGGCCAAATCCTGACAGTCATTGCTTCTAGTTTCTGTGTGTCAAATTAGAAAAAATGTGACCCTCTCTCAGCTTGAGTTATCTGACCATGTCAAGAAGAATTCAGAAAATAACAATAGGTTTGATAACTAAAGATATACATACGAGTCAGCATCCATCTCTCCCCTCTGTTTTCTCCTGTTAAGAAGCAGCACAGTGATCGCCACGCCCAGAATCAGCCCCACAGCCAATAGCATGCCCAGAACACTGAAGACATCACCCGTTCCCACCTGGGGCAGTGGCTCTTCTACACAGAGAGAAAAACACAGTTACACACGCACACACGCACACACGCACACACACTCCAGGTAACCATTGTAACCAAATGACCTTACCTGTGATGCTGATCTCCATGAAGGCGGAGCTTGTCCCGATGCTATTGGTTGCATCGCAGACATAAGTCCCTCCTACCTCGTATCTGATTGGTCCTTTAAATAACAGGACATTGTCACGGATCTCTACGCTGTTCGGTATGGAACCATTCAACCTGCAGGTACACACACACATACCCAAACACACATGAATGCCATTATTCCAAGTATGACATAACATGAATAGCTTCATAAACATCAAACAGACCATAGAATTATAAACAGGACTCATCTTTTTATTTAATCACATAATGGCTTCTGTGACACCATTGAGGGCGTTCTCCATTTTAAAGGAGCAAACAAACTGAAAAGGTGCATACTGTCACCTAGAGGGTGATGTCTGAACAGGTATAATGACAAGGTTTGGGCCAGTAACCAAAAAGTTGCTAGATCGAATCTCTGAGCTGACAAGGTAAAAATCAGTCGTTCTGCCCCTGAACAAGGAAGTTAACTCACTGTTCCTAGGCCGTCATTGTACATAATAATTTGTTCTTAACTGACTTGCCTAGTGAAATAAAGGTTAAAAAAATAAAATGTACTTCCCCCTGGAGGGTGTTGTCTGAACATGTATAAAGACAAGGTTGGTGTTTTACTGCCCCCTGGAGGGTGTTGTTTGAACAGGTATAAAGACAAGTTGGTGATTTACTGCCCCCTGGAGGGTGTTGTCTGAACAGGTATGAAGCCAAGGTTAGTGATTTACTGCCCCCTGGAGGATGTTGTCTGAACAGGTATAAAGACAAGGTTAGTGATTTACTTCCACCTGCAGTTATGGAATGTTTTCTCAGCACTATAATTCATTGGCTGATCACTCCTGATGACCTGAATGGAATTTAGTGATCCTTCCTTAACCTATAGGAAGCCCCATCTTTTGACTATTAACCTCTTACACCTATGGTGGCGCTATTTCATTTTTGGAAGAAAAACGTTCCCGTTTTAAACAAGATATTTTGTCACAAAAAGATGCTCGACTATGCATATAATTGCTACTGTTCGAAAGAAAACACTCTGACGTGTCCAGAAATACAAATATCTTCTCTGTGCGTGCCCTTTAACGTGAGCTTCAGGCAAAACCAAGATGACATGGCATCCAGGAAATGACAAGGATTTTTGAGGCTCTGTCTTTCATGATCTCCTTATATGGCTGTGAACGCAAGAGGAATGAGTCTGCCCTTTCTGTCGTTTCCCCAAGGTGTCTGCAGCATTGTGACGTATTTGTAGGCAGATCATTGGAAGATTGACCATAAGAGACCACATTTACCACGTGTCCGCCCGGTGTCCTGCGCCGAAATTGGTGCGCAAAAGTCACCTGCCAGTATTTTTCCATGGGACACAGAGAGAGAAGCAAGCTTCCACGAACTGCATGTCAATGAAGAGATATGTGAAAAAACACCTTGAGGATTGATTCCAAACAACGTTTGCCATGTTTCGGTCGATATTATGTAGCTAATCCGGAAAAAGTTTCACGTTGTAGGTGACTGCATTTTCGGTTCGTTTCGGTAGCCAGGCGCAATGTAGAAAATGGAACGATTTCTCCTACACACAGACCCTTTCAGGAAACACTGCGCATCTGGTATGTGGCTGGGAGTCTCCTCATTGAAAACATCAGAAGCTCTTCAAAGGTAAATGATTTTATTTATTTGGTTATCTGGCTTTTGTGAAAATGTTGCGTGCTACATGCTACACAAAATGCTATGCTAGCTTTGCATACTCTTACACAAATTAGTCCATTTCTATGGTTCAAAAGCATATTTTGAAAATCTGAGATGACAGTGTTGTTAAGAAAAGGCTAAGCTTGAGAGCAAACGCATTATTTTAATTTTATTTGCGATTTTCAGAAATCGTTAACGTTGCGTTATGCTAATGAGCCTGAGGCTTAGTCACAATCCCGGATCCGGGATGGGGAGTTTCAAGAGGTTAAAACCTGTTGCGACTCTAGGGGGAGTATTTTCATTTTTGGAAAAAAATCTTTCCCGTTTTAAACGGGATATTTTGTCAGGACAAGATGCTAGAATATGCATATATTTGACAGCTTAGGATAGAAAACACTCTAATGTTTCCAAAACTGTAAAGATATTGTATGTGAGTATAACAGAACTGATGTTGCAGGTGAAAGCCTGAGAAAAATCCAATCCGGAAGTGCCCCATATTTTGAAAGTGCTGCGTTCCAATGAGTCCCTATTGAGCTGTGAATGTGCTATCAACCAGATTACGCTTTCTACGTATTCCCCAAGCTGTCTACAACATTGTGACGTAGTTTTACGCATTTATGTTGAAGAATAGCCGTAGGCGGCTACATTGCGCAAGTGGTCACCTGATGCCCCCAGAGAGATTCTCGCGTAAAATACAGAGGTAGCCATTACTCCAATCGGTCCTACTGAAAAACTAATTTTCCCGATGGATATATTATCGAATAGATATTGGATTATAAACAACGTTTGCCATGTTTCTGTCGATATTATGGAGCTAATTTGGAATATTTTTCGCAGTGTTCATGACTGCAATTTCGGGGCGATTCCTAGGCAAACGTGAAGAACAAATGGAGCTATTTCGCCTACAAAAATAATATTTTGGGAAAAAAGGAACATTTGCTATCTAACTGGGAATCTCGTGAGTGAAAACATCCGAAACTCATCAAAAGTAAACAATTTAATTTGATTGCTTTTCTGATTTCCGTGATCAAGTTACCTGCTGCTAGCTGGACAAAATGCTATGCTATGCTAGGCTATCGATAAACTTACACAAATGCTTGTCTAGCTTTGGCTGTAAAGCATATTTTGTAAATCTGAGATGACAGGGTGATTAACAAAAGGCTAAGCTGTGTCTCAATATATTTCATTTGTGATTTTCATGAATAGGAATATTTTCTAGGTATATTTATGTCCGTTGCGTTATGCTAATTAGTGTCAGGCGATGATTACGCTCCCGCATGCGGGATGGGGAGTCAGTAGAGGTTAACACATTCCTCAATGGTGCTGTCCATGCTAAAACAAGCTACATCCATCTAGCGCCCTCTTTATATCGCTATGCCACTGTTATACTCACAATTACACATAGGGTTAGAGGTTAGGGGTTAGAGGTCAGCGGTTACTCACATTCTCCACTGGAACAGAGAGACAGGTGGGTTGGCATCGGTCAGACATGTGAGCTCAACATTCTGACGGTCCAGGTACCAGTTCCCATCGAACCCCTCCACTGACACCTCTGGTTCATCTGATGTAAAATAATAATATAGAATACTTTCATATATGCCATTTAGAAAATACTTTTATCCAGAGCCACTTTCAATAATTTGCACAAGTGAGTAAGTCAGTGGGACGGTGAAAGTGTGTGTATGTGCACTGGAGTGTGTGTGAATGTGTGTATCAGGGTTGGGTTTAATTCTAATTGAAGGAAGTAAACTACAACTACAATTACAATTCAATCATTGAAAAAAAGGGCATTTATTTTCAATGACTTCTTACAGTTTTTCCCAATTGTTAGCACACCTTTGCTGAAACGAAATCTCAGATACTCAAACCTCTAAAGACAAAACAGTTAACCAATTTCCCCAAACCCCACAGACATCTTGGAAAATGAAACACAGCAATCAAAAGGAAACTCTGTATACAAAATGAAACTGTATACAAATTACACACACACACATCAAATTAATCTAACTTAGTGACAACTGAGATCACACTAATGTGACCTATTCAAAACACTACTATCAGAACCTATTTCAGTGTAAAGACTAAGATTTTGTTATTATACTGCATATTGTTTGTGTGTACTCAAACAAGAAAGGAACACAAATGCAAAAATGTAAGTTTGATATTTCAACATGACTCAATACATGTAAAACAGCATACTGTATGCGCACATACAGTAAAAATGCAAACATAAAGTAAATATATTTTGCATATGGAAAGGAAGACAAATAGGCCTATTGGTACTACTGTACTGTATGTTAGATCAATTGCATTAAATATATAAAGAAACTGTGAAAATACAATGAAATCAGAAACAAATAATCCATTGTGAAAACAAAATCAGTCATGTCTGCTGTTCTGTTCCGGCCACAGATTTTCATAAACATCACAGGCGATATTCTCCTTGGCATGATGCATCCACCCCTGACAGGACTCTGCTGGAATGTCACCACATGCCTCCACCATTGCCTGGAGAAGGGCCATACGTTCATGGGGTTTGACATCATACATCTTCCACCACCATGCTGAAATTCCTCAATTGGGTTGAAAAATTGGGAATATGGTGGGAGAAAGAAAATTGTAAACCTGGGATGGTCATGGAACCAGTTGTAGACCAATGTAAGAATGCTGTTCATTGACTATAGCTCAGCATTCAACACCAGAGTACCCTCCAAGCTCATCATTAAGCTCGAGGCCCTGGGTCTGAACGCCATCCAGTGCAACTGGGTCATGGACTTCCAGACGGGCTGCCCCCAGGTGGTGAAGGTAGGAAACAACACCTCCGCTTTGCTGATGCTCAACACTGGGGCCCTACAAGGCTGCGTTCTTCGCCCCTTCCTGTATTCCCTGTTTGCCCATGACTGCATGTCCATGCATGCCTCCAACTCAATCATCAAGTTTAGGACGACAGTAGTAGGTTTGATTACCAACAATGACGAGACAGCTTACAGGGAGGAGGTGAGGGCTCTGGGAGTGTGGTGTCAGGAAAATAACTTCTCACTCAACATCAACAAAACAAAGGAGATGATCGTGGACTTCAGGAAACAGCAGAGGGAGCACACCCCTATCCACATTGATGGGACCGCAGTGGAGAAGGTGGAAAGATTAAAGTTTCTCGGCGTACACATCACTGACAAACTGAAATGGTACACCCACACAGGCAGTGTGGTGAAGAAGGCTCAAAAGTGCCTCTTTAACCTCAGGAGGCTGAAGAAATTTAGCTTGCCACCTAAAACCTTCACAAACATTTACAGATGCACAATTGAGAGCATTCTGTCTGGCTGTATCACCGTACGGTAACTGCATCGCCCACAACCGTAGGGCTCTCCAGAGAGTGGTGCGGTCTGCCCAATGCATCACCTGGGACAAATTACCTGCCCTCCAGGACCCTTTAACGCACAGTTGTGCATCAGAGTTTAAAAGGGCAGGTCATATGCTATAGGTCCATGGACAGAGGTATTCTATCAAACCTTATTATACCTTATTATTGATGTAGCTTATATGCTCATCACAAATGGACAAATCCTGACATAGGCAAAATTACAAACTGTTCTGACGCGTGAATTTCACCAGACTGTGACTGTTTGCCTATGTTGTCATGTTGTCTAAGCTTGTTGGCACTGAAGAGATTGGTGGCATATTATAGAGCCTATCAACCTAGGTTATAGGTTAGGCGTTAAGGTTGTAAATGTTGTGGAAGTGACTGTCTCACCAACCTAGATCAATTTGGACTCAGGACTGGTCACATGACCAACTGCAGTGACTGTCAAGCCTCAAATCATTGGAATGAGAAACATTTTTTTAATAAATAATGATATCAGATCAAAAACATGAATGACCCATTTATCATTTTCTGTGTTGTCAAGAAGCCATTCCTGTTAATTGGCAAAAACGTACAGTGCACGGGTCGAACCAGAACCGATAATTAATAACACAACATTTGAATAATCAAATCATTGTTCAGTTTTTCATTTCATATTTCCTTTAGACAATAAAAACAAAAAACAAAACCGTTTATGTGTTTGATTTCAGATTCAAATCAAATAAACGAAGAACGACCCTTTCCGCATTTTTATCTTGTCATCTAATAGGAAATGTTAAAAAGTACACAGACCGTTCAGGCCGATCATGTCACTGTTCAGAAAGCCTATACTGGACATGTAGAAAGAGTTGAAATTAGGTTTCAATTATTTCAAATAAATCCTGCAGTCAATGTTTGATACTATGTGCATTACAGTGCCTTGCGAAAGTATTCGGCCCCCTTGAACTTTGCGACCTTTTGCCACAATTCAGGCTTCAAACATAAAGATATAAAACTGTATCTTTTTGTGAAGAATCAACAACAAGTGGGACACAATCATGAAGTGGAACGACATTTATTGGATATTTCAAACTTTTTTAACAAATCAAAAACTGAAAAATTGGGCGTGCAAAATTATTCAGCCCCTTTACTTTCAGTGCAGCAAACTCTCTCCAGAAGTTCAGTGAGGATCTCTGAAAGATCCAATGTTGACCTAAATGACTAATGATGATAAATACAATCCACCTGTGTGTAATCAAGTCTCCGTATAAATGCACCTGCACTTTGATAGTCTCAGAGGTCCGTTAAAAGCGCAGAGAGCATCATGAAGAACAAGGAACACACCAGGCAGGTCCGAGATACTGTTGTGAAGAAGTTTAAAGCCGGATTTGGATACAAAAAGATTTCCCAAGCTTTAAACATCCCAAGGAGCACTGTGCAATCGATAATATTGAAATAGAAGGAGTATCAGACCACTGCAAATCTACCAAGACCTGGCCGTCCCTCTAAACTTTCAGCTCATACAAGGAGAAGACTGATCAGAGATGCAGCCAAGAGGCCCATGATCACTCTGGATGAACTGCAGAGATCTACAGCTGAGGTGGGAGACTCTGTCCATAGGACAACAATCAGTCGTATATTGCACAAATCTGGCCTTTATGGAAGAGTGGCAAGAAGAAAGCCATTTCTTAAAGATATCCATAAAAAGTGTTGTTTAAAGTTCGCCACAAGCCACCTGGGAGACACACCAAACATGTGGAAGAAAGTGCTCTGGTCAGACGAAACCAAAATTGAACTTTTTGGCAACAATGCAAAACGTTATGTTTGGCGTAAAAGCAACAGCTCATCACCCTGAACACACCATACCCACTGTCAAACATGGTGGTGGCAGCATCAGGGTTTGGGCCTGCTTTTCTTCAGCAGGGACAGGGAAGATGGTTAAAATTGCTGGGAAGATGGATGGAGCCAAATACAGGACCATTCTGGAACCTGATGGAGTCTGCAAAAGACCTGAGACTGGGACGGAGATTTGTCTTCCAACAAGACAATGATCCAAAACATAAAGCAAAATCTACAATGGAATGGTTCAAAAATAAACATATCCAGGTGTTAGAATGGCCAAGTCAAAGTCCAGACCTGAATCCAATCGAGAATCTGTGGAAAGAACTGAAAACTGCTGTTCACAAATGCTCTCCATCCAACCTCACTGAGCTCGAGCTGTTTTGCAAGGAGGAATGGGAAAAAATTTCAGTCTCTCGATGTGCAAAACTGATAGAGACATACCCCAAGCGACTTACAGCTGTAATCGCAGCAAAAGGTGGCGCTACAAAGTATTAACTTAAGGGGGGCTGAATAATTTTGCACGCCCAATTTTTCAGTTTTTGATTTGTTAAAAAAGTTTGAAATATCCAATAAATGTCGTTCCACTTCATGATTGTGTCCCACTTGTTGTTGATTCTTCACAACAAAATACAGTTTTATATCTTTATGTTTGAAGCCTGAAATGTGGCAAAAGGTCGCAAAGTTCAAGGGGACCGAATACTTTCGCAAGGCACTGTAACTCCATGAACTGGGAAATGTAAAAATACTGAATTCCAAATCAATTCATTTTCAAGGAATACATGTTTTTCTTAACTTAATTATTGTTGGAATTCGAACTGAATTCAACATATATTCTCCATTTCATGAGTGAATTCAAGAATTTAATTAGAATTTCAAATTCAATTGGAATTGACCCCAACCCTGGTGTGTGTGTGTGTGTGTGTGTGTGTGTGTGTGTGTGTGTGTGTGTGTGTGTGTGTGTGTGTGTGTGTGTGTGTGTGTGTGTGTGTGTGCGTGCGTGCGTGCGTGTGTGTGTGTGTGTGTGTGTGTGTGTGACCTACACTGTATGTCCAGCGTGACAGAGTCGCTGTATGTCTCCTGGTTATAGGAGGTGATACAGGTGAGTTTCTCCAGGTGTGTATTCTTGCTGGGTACCAGGATGAAGTCGCTTCGTACCGTGATCGTCCCATCAGAGTTACGGATCTCCTGGGTGGTCGCTTCACCACGCACACGCGTGTCCCACCTGCTCACACACACACGCATGAATACACGCACACGTGTGCACACACACATGCATGAACACACAGACACACAGAGAGAAACACACACAGATACACAGAGAAAAACAAACACACACACAAAGCAGTCAGGAAATAAACTTCCACATAACATTTGAAGCTAGCAACAGTTACTGATATGTTCACTGTTTGAGATCAAACCTTCGAGAATCATTATTGTCTGAATTCTTACTTTGGAGAGATTATGTTGCATAGAGTGTCAAACTGTTTCATGAAGCCTTGTAGTTACAAACTGTGTCATAGAGCTTTAGAGTGTCAAACTGTTTCATAAAGCCTTGTAGTTACAAACTGTGTCATAGAGCTTTAGAGCTCCATTTTTGGCTGGTCTTATGCCAGAGCAATTGTCTAAGGCATTGTCAAAACCGGGTCTCTTATATTTCCAAACCCTAGTGCCGGGATTGATGTTTTATATGTCTTATCTGTCTTATCTGCTGCTGAGGTGGGAGTGGGTGGTAATATCTGAGGTGTCCTTAAAAACGTGCGCCAAAGTATTAGTTTCAGTATGTGCAGGTTGGGCTATTAGATGTGTGTAAAAATACCTTTATGTCAGCTAATACATGATTTTAGATGTGTGTAAAAAAAATCTATGTAGGCTGATACATTATTTTAGATGTGTGTATAAACCCCTCTATGTAGGCTGATACATCATGTTATATGTGTGTATAAACCCCTCTATGTAGGCTAATACATCATGTTATATGTGTGTATAAACCCCTCTATGTAGGCTGATACATCATGTTATATGTGTGTATAAACCCCTCTATGTAGGCTGATACATTATGTTATATGTGTGTATAAACCCCTCTATGTAGGCTGATACATCATGTTATATGTGTGTATAAACCCCTCTATGTAGGCTAATACATCATGTTATATGTGTGTATAAACCCCTCTATGTCAGCTAATACATCATGTTATATGTGTGTATAAACCCCTCTATGTAGGCTGATACATTATTTTAGATGTGTGTATAAACCCCTCTATTTATTTGTTTTATTTTTTATTTCACCTTTATTTAACCAGGTTGGCTAGTTGAGAACAAGTTCTCATTTGCAACTGCGACCTGGCCAAGATAAAGCATAGCAGTGTGAACAGACAACACAGAGTTACACATGGAGTAAACAATTAACAAGTCAATAACACAGTAGAAAAAAAGAGAGTCTATATACATTGTGTGCAAAAGGCATGAGGAGGTAGGCGAATAATTACAATTTTGCAGATTAACACTGGAGTGATAAATGATCAGATGGTCATGTACAGGTAGAGATATTGGTGTGCAAAAGAGCACATAAATATAAACAGTATGTGGATGAGGTAGGTAAAATTGGGTGGGCTATTTACCGATAGACTATGTACAGCTGCAGCGATCGGTTAGCTGCTCAGATAGCAGATTGAAGTTGGTGAGGGAGATAAAAGTCTCCAACTTCAGTGATTTTTGCAATTCATTCCAGTCACAGGCAGCAGAGAACTGGAACGAAAGGCGACCAAATGAGGTGTTGGCTTTAGGGATGATCAGTGAGATACACATGCTGGAGCGCGTGCTACGGGTGGGTGTTGCCATCGTGACCAGTGAACTGAGATAAGGCGGAGCTTTACCTAGCATGGACTTGGAGATGACCTGGAACCATTGGGTCTGGCGACGAATATGTAGCGAGGGCCAGCCGACTAGAGCATACAGGTCGCAGTGGTGGGTAGTATAAGGTGCTTTAGTAACAAAATGGATGGCACTGTGATAAACTGCATCCAGTTTGCTGAGTAGAGTATTGGAAGCTATTTTGTAGATGACATCGCCGAAGTCGAGGATCAAATCAAATCAAATCAAATTTTATTTGTCACATACACATGGTTAGCAGATGTTAATGCGAGTGTAGCGAAATGCTTGTGCTTCTAGTTCCGACAATGCAGTAATAACCAACAAGTAATCTAACTAACAATTCCTAAACTACTGTCTTATACACAGTGTAAGGGGATAAAGAATATGTACATAAGGATATTTGAATGAGTGATGGTACAGAGCAGCATAGGCAAGATACAGTAGATGGTATCGAGTACAGTATATACATATGAGATGAGTATGTAAACAAAGTGGCATAGTTAAAGTGGCTAGTGATACATGTATTACATAAGGATGCAGTCGATGATATAGAGTACAGTATATACGTATGCATATGAGATGAGTAATGTAGGGTAAGTAACATTACATAAGGTAGCATTGTTTAAAGTGGCTAGTGATATATTTACATCATTTCCCATCAATTCCCATTATTAAAGTGGCTGGAGTTGAGTCAGTGTCAGTGTGTTGGCAGCAGCCACTCAATGTTAGTGGTGGCTGCTTAACAGTCTGATGGCCTTGAGATAGAAGCTGTTTTTCAGTCTCTCGGTCCCAGCATTGATGCACCTGTACTGACCTCGCCTTCTGGATGATAGCGGGGTGAACAGGCAGTGGCTCGGGTGGTTGATGTCCTTGATGATCTTTATGGCCTTCCTGTAACATCGGGTTGTGTAGGTGTCCTGGAGGGCAGGTAGTTTGCCCCCGGTGATGCGTTGTGCAGACCTCACTACCCTCTGGAGAGCCTTACGGTTGAGGGCGGAGCAGTTGCCGTACCAGGCGGTGATACAGCCCGCCAGGATGCTCTCGATTGTGCATCTGTAGAAGTTTGTGAGTGCTTTTGGTGACAAGCCGAATTTCTTCAGCCTCCTGAGGTTGAAGAGGCGCTGCTGCGCCTTCTTCACGATGCTGTCTGTGTGAGTGGACCAATTCAGTTTGTCTGTGATGTGTATGCCGAGGAACTTAAAACTTGCTACTCTCTCCACTGCTGTTCCATCGATGTGGATAGGGGGTGTTCCCTCTGCTGTTTCCTGAAGTCCACAATCATCTCCTTAGTTTTGTTGACGTTGAGTGTGAGGTTATTTTCCTGACACCACACTCCGAGGGCCCTCACCTCCTCCCTGTAGGCCGTCTCGTCGTTGTTGGTAATCAAGCCTACCACTGTTGTGTCGTCCGCAAACTTGATGATTGAGTTGGAGGCGTGCGTGGCCACGCAGTCGTGGGTGAACAGGGAGTACAGGAGAGGGCTCAGAACGCACCCTTGTGGGGCCCCAGTGTTGAGGATCAGCGGGAGGAGATGTTGTTACCTACCCTCACCACCTGGGGCGGCCCGTCAGGAAGTCCAGTACCCAGTTGCACAGGGCGGGGTCGAGACCCAGGGTCTCGAGCTTGATGACGAGCTTGGAGGGTACTATGGTGTTGAATGCCGAGCTGTAGTCAATGAACAGCATTCTCACATAGGTATTCCTCTTGTCCAGATGGGTTAGGGCAGTGTGCAGTGTGGTTGAGATTGCATCGTCTGTGGACCTATTTGAGCAGTAAGCAAATTGGAGTGGGTCTAGGGTGTCAGGTAGGGTGGAGGTGATATGGTCCTTGACTAGTCTCTCAAAGCACTTCATGATGACGGAAGTGAGTGCTACGGGGCAGTAGTCGTTTAGCTCAGTTACCTTAGCTTTCTTGGGAACAGGAACAATGGTGGCCCTCTTGAAGCATGTGGGAACAGCAGACTGGTATAGGGATTGATTGAATATGTCCGTAAACACACCAGCCAGCTGGTCTGCGCATGCTCTGAGGGCGCGGCTGGGGATGCCGTCTGGGCCTGCAGCCTTGCGAGGGTTAACACGTTTAAATGTTTTACTCACCTCGGCTGCAGTGAAGGAGAAACCGCATGTTTCCGTTGCAGGCCGTGTCAGTGGCACTGTATTGTCCTCAAAGCGGGCAAAAAAGTTATTTAGTCTGCCTGGGAGCAAGACATCCTGGTCCGTGACTGGGCTGGATTTCTTCCTGTAGTCCGTGATTGACTGTAGACCCTGCCACATGCCTCTTGTGTCTGAGCCGTTGGATAGTCAGTTTTACTAGGGTAAGTTTGGCGGCGTGAGTGAAGGAGGCTTTGTTGCGGAATAGAAAGCCGACTCTAGATTTGATTTTCGATTGGAGATGTTTGATATGAGTCTGGAAGGAGAGTTTACAGTCTAGCCAGACACCTAGGTACTTATAGATGTCCACATATTCTAGGTCGGAACTATCCAGGGTGGTGATGCTAGTCGGGCTTGCGGGTACAGGCAGCGAACGGTTGAAAAGCATGCATTTGGTTTTACTAGCGTTTAAGAGCAGTTGAAGGCCATGGAAGGAGTGTTGTATGGCATTGAAGCTCGTTTGGAGGTTACAAAGCACAGTGTCCAAGGACGGGCCGGAAGTATACAGAATGGTGTCGTCTGCGTAGAGGTGGATTAGGGAATCGCCTGCAGCAAGAGCAACATCATTGATATATACAGAGAAAAAAGTCGGCCCGAGAATTGAACCCTGTGGCACCCCCATAGAGACTGCCAGAAGACCGGATACATTATAGGCTGATACATTATTTTAGATGTGTGTATAAACCCCTCTATGTAGACTGATACATTATTTTAGATGTGTGTATAAACCCCACTAACTAAAGGTTAGAGCTGCCGCTTTCAAAGAGCAGGACTCTAACTATTATACATGTCAACATTCACAAGGCCGCGTGGTCAGACGAATTACCAGGACGTGTACTCCGAGCATAAGCTGACCAATTGGCAAGTGACATTTTCAATCTGTCTCTGACAGAGTCAAATTTGCATACCGCACCAACAGATCGACAGATGATGCAATCTCTATTGCACTTCACACTACCCTTTCCCACCTGGACAAAAGGAACACATATGTGAGAATGCTATTCATTGACTACAGCTCAGCATCCAAAACCATAGTGCCCTCAAAGCTCATCACTAAGCTAAGGACCCTGGGACGAAAAACCTCTCTCTGAAATTGTGATCATGGACTTCCTGATGGGCCGCTCCTAGGTGGTAAGAGTAAGTAACAACACATCTGCCCCGCTGATCCTCAACATAGGGGCACATCAGGGGTGCGTGCTCAGTCCCCAACTGTACTCCCTGTTCACCCATGACTGCATGGCCAAGCACAACTCCATCATTAAATTTGCAGACGACACAACAGTTGTAGGCCTGACCACTGACAATGATGAGACAGCCTATAGGGACGAGGTCAGAGATCTGGCATTATGGTGCCAGGATAACAACCTCTCCATTAACATGATCAAGGCAAAGGAAATGGTTGTGGACTATAAAAAAGGGGGACCGAGCACACCCCCATTCTCATCAATGGGGCTGTAGTGGAGCAGGTTGAGAGCTTCAAGTTCCTTGGTGTCCACATCACCAACAAACTATCATGTGTTAAACACACCAAGACAGTCGTCAAGAGGGCAAGACAACGCCTATTCCCCCTCGGGAAACTAAAAAGATTTGGCATGGGTCCTCAGATCCTCAAAAGGTTCTACAGCTCCATCGAAGCATCCTCACCGGTTACTTCAACGCCTGATATGGCAACTGCTCGGCATCTGACCGTAAGGTGCTACAGACGGCAGTTCGTAGGGCCTAGTACATCACTGTGACCAAGCTTCCTGGCATCCAGATGTTGTATCCAAGTTTACATACACTTAGGTTGGAGTCACTGAAACTCCGTTTTCAACCACTCCAGAAATTTCTTGTTAACAAACTATAGTTTTGCCAATTGGATAGGACATCTACTTTGTGCATGACACAAGCAATTTTTCAAACAATTGTTTACATACAGATTATTTCACTTATAATTCACTGCATCACAATTCCAGTGGGTCAGAAGTTTACATACATGAAGTTGACTGTGCCTTTAAACATCTAGGAAAATTCCAAAAAATGTTGTCATGGCTTTGGAAGCTTCTGATAGGCTAATTGACATCATTTGAGTCAATTGGAGGTGTACCTGTGGATGTATTTCAAGTCCTACCTTCAAACTCAGTGTCTCTTTCCTTGACATCATGGGAAAATTAAAAGAAATCAGCCAAGATCTCAGAAAAATAATGAATGACCTCCACAAGTCTGGTTCATACTTGGGAGCAATTTCATAATGCCTGAAGGTACCACGTTCATCTGTACAAACAATAGTACGTAAGTATAAACACCATGGGACCACGCAGCCGTCATACTGCTCAGGAAGGAGACGCATTCTGCCTCCTTGAGATGAATGTACTTTGGTGTGAAAAGTGAGAATCAATCCCAGAACAACAGTAACAACAGCAACAAATGCTGAAGGAAACAGGTACAAAATTATCTATATCCACAGTAAAACGTGTCCTAAATCGTTATAACCTGAAAGGCCGCTCAGCAAGGAAGAAGCCACTACTCCAACACCGCCATAAAAAAGCCAGACTACGGTTTGCAACTGCACATGGGGACAAAGATCATACTTTTTGGAGAAATGTCCTCTGGTCTGATGAAACAAAAATATAACTTTTTGGCCATAATCACCATCCTTATGTTTAGAGGAAAAGGGGGAGGCTTGTAAGTTGAAGAACACTTCAGAAAATCTGTTTTTAATAGAGCCCTTAAATTCTTCTGACTGGCATGGAAGTGGTTAATCTTCCAGAGGTGTTCGGATAATTAGTAGTGTGAAACTAGTTGGTGCAGTGGGAGTGTCAACCTGTTTCATACAGCTTTAGTGTCTATTTCATAAAGCTATGGACGTTAAACTGTTTCATAAAGCTATGGACGTTAAACTGTTTCATAAAGCTATGGACATTAAACTGTTTCATAAAGCTATGGACTTTAAACTGTTTCATAAAGCTATGGACTTTAAACTGTTTCATAAAGCATTGGACTTTAAACTGTTTCATAAAGCTATGGACTTTAAACTGTTTCATAAAGCATTGGACTTTAAACTGTTTCATAAAGCTATGGACGTTAAACTGTATCATAAAGCTATGGACGTTAAACTGTATCATAAAGCTATGGACGTTAAACTGTTTCATAAAGCTATGGACTTTAAACTGTTTCATGAAGCATTGGAATATCAATATGCAAATAAAGCTTTGGAAAGTCAAACTGTTTCATAAAGCATTGGAATATCAATATGCAAATAAAGCTATGGACGTTAAACTGTTTCATAAAGCTATGGACGTTAAACTGTTTCATAAAGCTATGGACGTTAAACTGTTTCATAAATCTATGGACGTTAAACTGTTTCATAAAGCTATGGACGTTAAACTGTTTCATAAAGCTATGGACGTTAAACTGTTTCATAAAGCTTTGGAAAGTCAAACTGTTTCATAAAGCATTGGAATATCAATATGCAAATAAAGCTTTGGACGTCAAACTGTTTCATAAAGCTTTGGACTTTAAACTGTTTCATAAAGCTTTAGAGTGTCTGTTTCATAAAGCTTTGTAGTGTTAACTTTTCATAACGATTTGTAGTTTCAAGTTGTTTCATAACGCTTTATTTTCAAACTGTTTCATGAAGCTTTAGTGTCAAAGTGTGCAGGTCAATCACATCTCCTGTCTTAGGCCTCCTGAACACTACACGGTTTGATAATCATAACATCGGAGTACCTCTGGGTACTGGGTATCGGTGTAAGTTGTACACCTAGTGACACTAAGAGTGATTCAATCGCTAACCCTAACCCATCCTTACTTATTCCACAGATTTTTCCATCTATTTGAAATATTACTGTTTACACACAAACAAACACACACGGTGGCGTCCCACCTGATGGTTCCTGGAGGCTTCCCATTGGCCGAGAGGCAGGTGGCGACCGGCGTCTTCAGATTGGATGACCGAGCTACCAGTGTGGGTGTCGACAAACTCATCTGGGTCAAAGGTCGGGCTGGACCAACAACAAAATCACAACTTGGCCAAACACAGCACAGCAACAGTTGGTCAAATCACAGCACAGCAACATAGCTGCAAGACATCATTTGAGTTACAGGAAATGTGGTGTACAAGGCCCCAAGGATATCATATGACAAATTACATAGGCCGGGATTCAATCATTATACAATCATCAGGCCAGGATTCAATCCTTATACAATCCTCAGGCCATGATTCAATCATTATACAATCCTCAGGCCGGGATTCAATCATTTTACAGTCCTCAGGCCAGGATTCAATCATTATACAATCCTCAGGC
>NC_088223.1:94453843-94495964 GCF_036934945.1 Oncorhynchus masou masou
GTAGGTGTATGTCGCTGATCACTCCTTCACAGAAGGACCGTTTGAACATAAACTTTTTTTAACAAAATGCGATTTTGGGCAGAAATGCCTTCTCGGACATGTGAACTTTCATGTGCCTTAATAACAAACTTGTATGCCATCTGTAAATACAAATAAAATTGTTAAATTACGAACCTAGTAGGTTTAGCCACAGAAAAAGGGAGGCAACCTTCCTGCTAGCTTTTTTGGGATAGGGGGAAGCATTTTCACTTTTGGATGAATAGTGTGCCAAAACTGAACAGCCTCATGTCCCAGATGCCAACATATGCAAATTATTATTTGTATTGGATAGAAAACACTGAAGTTTCTAAAACTGTTTTAATGATGTCTGTGAGTATAACAGAACTCATGTGGCAGACAAAAACCTGAGAAAAAATCCAAACAGGAAGTGACAAATCGATTTTCAAAACAGTGCTTATTGAAATCCCTGTTAGATATCAAATCAAATCAAACTTTATTTGTCACATACACATGGTTAGCAGATGTTAATGCGAGTGTAGCGAAATGCTTGTGCTTCTAGTTCCGACAATGCAGTAATAACCAACGAGTAATCTAACTAACAATTCCAAAACTACTACCTTATACACACAGGTGTAAAGGGATAAAGAATATGTACATAAAGATATGTGAATGAGTGATGGTACAGAACAGCATAGGCAAGATGCAGTAGATGGTATCGAGTACAGTATATACATTCCTGTGACATCGGGTGGTGTAAGTGTCCTGGAGGGCAGGTAGTTTGCCTCCGATGATGTGTTGTGCGGACCTCACTACCATCTGGAGAGCCTTGCGGTTGTGGGAGGAGCAGTTGCCGTACCAGGCGGTGATACAGCCCAACAGGATGCTCTCGATTGTGCATCTGTAGAAGTTTTTGTGAGTGCTTTTGGTGACAAGCCGAATTTCTTCAGCCTCCTGAGGTTGAAGAGGCGCTGCTGCGCCTTCTTCACGATGCTGTCTGTGTGGGTGGACCAATTCAGTTTGTCTGTGATGTGTACGCCGAGGAACTTAAAACTTGCTACCCTCTCCACTGCTGTTCCATCGATGTGGATAGGGGGTTGTTCCCTCTGCTGTTTCCTGAAGTCCACAATCATCTCCTTAGTTTTGTTGACGTTGAGTGTGAGGTTATTTTCCTGACACCACACTCCGAGGCCATCACCTCCTCCCTGTAGGCCGTCTCGTCGTTGTTGGTAATCAAGCCTACCACTGTTGTGTCGTCCGCAAACTTGATGATTGAGTTGGAGGCGTGCGTGGCCACGCAGTCGTGGGTGAACAGGGAGTACAGGAGAGGGCTCAGAACGCACCCTTGTGGGGCCCCAGTGTTGAGGATCAGCGGGGTGGAGATGTTGTTACCTACCCTCACCACCTGGGGGCGGCCCGTCAGGAAGTCCAGTACCCAGTTGCACAGGGCGGGGTCGAGACCCAGGGTCTCGAGCTTGATGACGAGTTTGGAGGGTACTATGGTGTTAAATGCTGAGCTGTAGTCGATGAACAGCATTCTCACATAGGTATTCTTCTTGTCCAGATGGGTTAGGGCAGTGTGCAGTGTGGTTGAGATTGCATCGTCTGTGGACCTATTTGGGCGGTAAGCAAATTGGAGTGGGTCTAGGGTGTCAGGTAGGGTGGAGGTGATATGGTCCTTGACAGGTCTCTCAAAGCACTTCATGATGACGGAAGTGAGTGCTACGGGGCAGTAGTCGTTTAGCTCAGTTACCTTAGCTTTCTTGGGAACAGGAACAATGGTGGCCCTCTTGAAGCATGTGGGAACAGCAGACTGGTATAGGGATTGATTGAATATGTCCATAAACACACCAGCCAGCTGGTCTGCGCATGCTCTGAGGGCGCGGCTGGGGATGCCGTCTGGGCCTGCAGCCTTGCGAGGGTTAACACGTTTAAATGTTTTCCTCACTTCGGCTGCAGTGAAGGAGAGTCCGCATGTTTTTGTTACAGGCCGTGTCAGTGGCACTGTATTGTCCTCAAAGCGGGCAAAAAAGTTATTTAGTCTGCCTGGGAGCAAGGCATCCTGGTCCGTGACTGGGCTGGTTTTCTTTTTGTAATCCGTGATTGACTGTAGACCTTGCCACATACTTCTTGTGTCTGAGCTGTTGAATTGCGATTCTACTTTGTCTCTATATTGACGCTTAGCTTGTTTGATTGCCTTGCGTAGGGAATAGCTACACTGTTTGTATTCGGTCATGTTTCCAGTCATCTTGCCTTGATTAAAAGCAGTGGTTCGTGCTTTCAGTTTCACGCGAATGCTGCCATCAATCCACGGTTTCTGGTTTGGGAATGTTTTAATCGTTGCTATGGGAACGACATCTTCAACGCACATTCTAATGAACTCGCTCACCGAATCAGCGTATTCATCAATGTTGTTGTCTGACGCAATACGAAACATATCCCAGTCCATGTTTCTGTTTGTAGGCAGGGAGCAACAAAATTGAGTCGTGGTCAGCTTTTCCGAAAGGAGAGCGGGAGAGGGCCTTATATGCATCGCGGAAGTTAGAATAGCAATGATCCAAGGTTTTGCCAATCGATATGCTGATACAATTTAGGGAGTGTTGTTTTCAGATTAGCCTTGTTAAAATCCCCAGCTACAATGAATGCAGCCTCGGGATATGTGGATTCCAGTTTGTAAAGAGTCAAATAAAGTTTGTTCAGAGCCATCGATGTGTCTGCTTGGGGGGGAACATATACGGCTGTGATTATAATCGAAGAAAATTCCCTTGGTAGATAATGCAGTCGACATTTGATTGTGAGGAATTCTAAATCAGGTGAACAGAAGGACTTGAGTTCCTGTATGTTGTTGTGACCACACCACGTCTCGTTAACCATAAAGCATATGCCCCCGCCCCTCTTCTTACCAGAAAGATGTTTTTTTCTGTCGGCGCGATGCGTGGAGAAACCAGCTGGCTGCACCGACTCCGATAGTATCTCTCCAGTGAGCCATGTTTCCGTGAAGCAAAGAACGTTACAGTCTCTGATGTCCCTCTGGAATGCTACCCTTGCTCAGATTTCATCAACCTTGTTGTCAAGAGACTGGACATTGGCAAGAAGAATGCTAGGAAGTGGGGCACGATGTGCCCATCTCCGGAGTCTGACCAGAAGACCGCTTCGTTTCCCTCTTTTACGAAGTTGTTTTTTTTGGGTCGCCGGCTGGGATCCATTCCGTTGTCCTGGGTGAAAGGCAGAACACAGGATCCGCTTTGCGAAAGTCGTATTCTTGGTTGTACTGATGGTGAGTTGACGCTGCTCTTATATTCAGTAGTTCTTCTCGACTGTATGTAATGAAACCTAAGATGACCTGGGGTACCAATGTAAGAAATAACACGTAAAAAAAAAAAACCTGCATAGTTTCCTAGGAACGCGAAGAGAGGCCATCTCTGTCGGCGCCGATATGGATGTGCTTGCACTTCCTAGGGATTCCACTAGATGTCACCATCTTTAGATACTGGTTCTGGCATTCTACTATAAAGGAGGGGCTCATGAGAACTCTTTTAGTGAGTGATCTGGCAGAGAGCCTCGGTCTCATGAAGCGCGCTCCCGACAGAGTATGCTCTCGTTCCAATGCTTTTCTTCAGACAATGAAATTCTCCAGTTGGAACCTTATTGATGATTTAAGTTAAAAACATCATGAAGATTGATTGAATACATCATTTGACTTGTTTCTACGACCTGTAACGTAACATTTTGACTTTTTGTCTGGAGGAAGTGATCGCGCCTCATGAAGATGGACTACTGGGCTGAACACGCTAACAACAACTGCCTAAATGATGGGCTTTATGAACTTTATGGAACAAATCAGTCATTTATTGTCCAACTGGGATTCCTGGGAGTGCCTTCTGATGATGAATATTAATAGTGTTTTTTCTAACTAATGTTGACTCCAAAATGGCAGAGTTTTCTTTGGCTGAATTGGGTACTGAGCGCCGTTCTCAGATTATGCTTTTTCCGTAAAGTTACTTTGAAATCTGACACAGCGGTTGCATAGAGGATAAGTCTATCTTTAATTCTGTGAATAACACTTGTATCTTTTATCAATGTTTATTATGAGTATTTCTACAAAATCACCGGATGATTTGGAATCAAAACATTTCTGCACGTAACGCGCCAATGTAAACTGAGATGTTTTTATATAAATATGCACATTATCGAACAAAACATACATGTATTGTGTAACATGATGTCCTATGAGTGTCATCTGATGAATATCATCAAAGTCTATGAGCTAACATAATCATATGTTGAACTTTAAATCGGACACCATGGATAGATTAACAATATGTTTATCTTTCATTTGCTGTATTGGACTTGTTAATGTGTGAAAGTTACATATTTCAACAAAAAAAATGCATTTTGCGCGCTGCCTTTTCAGAGAAATGTTGTCGTGGGGTTCCGCTAGAGGAATGCCTTTCCTAGACAGGCTAGCCATGATTGGCTGAGATAATGAGTGGACTGGACATGCCGAGAGATGAGTTTGGATTGGTCTGACATATAGCACGATTCTATCTATTTGACCTGGTCAGTATGTCTAGGTAATCCTGTCTAACGCTGTCACGCCTTGGTCTTAGTATTTTGTGTTTTAGATAATTAGTTGGTCAGGCCAGTGTGAGACATGGGTTTATGTTATTGCGTTGTTGTATTGGGGGTTTTGTAGGCATTGGGATTGTGGTTGATTAGGGGTGTGTTTAGTATAGGTTTGGCTGCCTGAGGCGGTTCTCAATCAGAGTCAGGTGATTCTCGTTGTCTCTGATTGGGAACCGTATTTAGGTAGCCTGGATTTCACTTTGTATTTTGTGGGTGATTGTTCCTGTCTATGTGTAGTTTCACCAGATAGGCTGTAATTAGGTTTCAAGTTCCGTTTTGTTGTTGTTTATATATATCAGTTATTTCATGTACCGCGATTCATTCGTTTCATTAAAAAACATGAGTAACCAACACGCTGCATTTCGGTCCGTCTCTCATTCAACAAACGAAGAACGCCGTTACAGAATCACCCACCACACATGGACCGAGCAGCGTGTTAACAGGCAGCTGGAGCAGCGAAGGGAGGACGTTATGGACAGCAGAGGCTTATAGTATACGACGTGGGAAGAAATAGACAGGTGGGCGGCCGACCCAGAGAGAGTGCCGGAGCCCGCCTGGGATTCGCTGGAGCAGTGCGAAGAGGGCTATAGGAGAATGGAATCGAAAAGAAAGACACGGCGGCGCAGAGCGAAACCCGAAAATCAGCCCCAAAAATTTCTTGGGGGGGGCTTAGAGGGAGAGTGGCTGAGTCAGGAGACAGACCTGAGCCAACTCTCCCTGTTTATCGTGAGGAGCCAAGGAGGAGACCAGAACCGGTGTTGGAGGTGAGCGAAACAGAGACTGTGAAGGAGTTAATGGGGAAATTGGAGGAGAGAGTAATGAGGGAGCTGCTAGTTTGGTGCTTTAGGTACAAGATTCGTCCGACGGAGCGTGTCGGGGATTTAATGGCACCTGGGTCAGCGCTCCATACTAGTCCTGAGGTGCGTGTTAGTCGGCTGGTTAAAAATGTGCCAGCCTCACGCACTAGGCCTCCTGTGTACCTACCTAGCCTTGCATGTCCTGTGCCAGTCCTGCTCTCAGGCTCTCCAGTACACCTTCACGGTCCAGTCCATCCTGTGCCACCTTCACACACCAGTCCTCCGATGGCAGCTCCCCGCACCAGGCTTCCTGTGCGTGTCCTCGATCCAGTACCACCAGTTCCAGTAACACGCACCAGGCCTTCAGTTCGCCTCGCCTGTTCAGCGCAGCCAGCGCTTTCTCCCTCTCATGCGCTGTCGGAGTCTCCCACCTATTCAGCGCTGTCGGAGCCTTTCTTCTCTCCTGCGCTGTCGGAGTCTCCTGCCTGTTCAGCGCTATCAGAGCCTTTCTCCTCTCCAGCGCTGCCGGAGCCTCCTGCCTGTTCGGAGCAGCCAGAGCTGCCAGTCTGCATGGAGCAGCCAGAGCTGCCAGTCTGCATGGAGCAGCTAGAGCTGCCAGTCTGCGTGGAGCAGCCAGAGCTGCCAGTTTGCATGGAGCAGCTAGAGCTGCCAGTCTGCATGGAGCAGCCAGAGCTGTCAGTCTGCTTGGAGCAGCCAGAGCTGCCAGTCTGCATGGATCTGCCAGTCTGCATGGAGCTGCCAGTCTGCAAGGAGCTGCCAGTCTGCAAGGAGCTGCCAGTCTGCAAGGAGCTGCCAGTCTGCATGATGCAGCCAGAGCTGCCAGTCTGCATGGAGCAGCTAGAGCTGCCAGTCTGCATGGAGCTGCCAGTCTGCAAGGAGCTGCCAGTCTGCAAGGAGCTGCCAGTCTGCAAAGAGCTGCCAGTCTGCAAGGAGTTGCCAGTATGCATGGAGTTGCCAGTCTGCATGGAGTTGCCAGTCTGCATGGAGCTGCCAGTCTGCAAGGAGCTGCCAGTCTGCAAGGAGCTGCCAGTCTGCAAGGAGCTGCCAGTCTACAAGGAGCTGCCAGTCGGCAAGGAGCTGCCAAAGCTGTTAGTCTGCATGGAACAGTCAGAGCCGTCAGTCAGCATGAAGCAGCCAGAGCCGTCAGTCTGCCAGGATCCGCCAGTCAACCAGACTCTTCCAGATCTGCCAGTCAGCCAGACTCTTCCAGATCTGCCAGTCAGCCAGACTCTTCCAGATCTGCCAGTCAGCCAGACTCTTCCAGATCTGCCAGTCAGCCAGAATCTTCCAGATCTGCCAGTCAGCCAGACTCTTCCAGATCTGCCAGTCAGCCAGACTCTTCCAGATCTGCCAGTCAGCCAGACTCTTCCAGATCTGCCAGTTAGCCAGACTCTTCCAGATCTGCCAGTCAGCCAGACTCTTTCAGATCTGCCAGTCAACCACTCTTCCAGATCTGCTAGTCAACCAGACTCTTCCAGATCCGGCAGTCAGCCAGGATCTGCCGGATTCAACTGCCTGGCTGGGCTTCATCTCAGTACTGGGCTTCCTCTCAGTACTGGGCTTCCTCTCAGTGCTGGGCTTTCTCTCAGTCCCGAGCTGCCCCTCAGTCCCGAGCTGCCCCTCAGTCCCGAGCTGCCCCTCAGTCCTGGGCTTCCCCTCAGTCCCGATCTGCCTCAGTCCCGAGCTGCCCCTCAGTCACGAGCTGCTCCTCAGTTCAGTGGGGTTCTGGGTGAGGACTATTAGGCCATGGTCGGCGGAGAGGGTGGATCATCCCAGGACGCGAAGGGGAGGAACTATGACATTTATGGAGTGGGGTCCACGTCCCGAGCCGGAACCGCCACCATGGACAGACGCCCACCCGGACCCTCCCTATGGTTTTGAGGTGCGTCCGGGGGTCCGCACCTTAGGGGGGGGGTTCTGTCACGCCTTGGTCTTAGTATTTTGTGTTTTAGATAATTAGTTGGTCAGGCCAGGGTGTGACATGGGTTTATGTTATTGTGTTGTTGTATTGGGGTTTTTGTAGGCATTGGGATTGTGGTTGATTAGGGGTGTGTTTAGTATAGGTTTGGCTGCCTGAGGCGGTTCTCAATCAGAGTCAGGTGATTCTCGTTGTCTCTGATTGGGAACCGTATTTAGGTAGCCTGGGTTTCACTTTGTATTTCGTGGGTGATTGTTCCTGTCTCTGTGTAGTTTCTCCAGATAGGCTGTAATTAGGTTTCAAGTTCCGTTTTGTTGTTATTTATTTATATCAGTTATTTCATGTACCGCGATTCATTTGTTTCATTAAAAAACATGAGTAACCAACACGTTGCATTTCGGTCCGACTCTCATTCAACAAACGAAGAACGCCGTTACAAACGCAGATTTTTTAAATTTCTATTGTGTATTAAAACTGCATAATTGTTGCTCTCCACTTTCTGAAGGACCGAGTTTTGAAATCAGTGGAATTAGAGTATGATAGCTAAGGAGGTGGAGAAAACACCTGTCTCTGGATTACATCTTTAACCTAAGGGCAACCATGGCATCCGATAGGAGACGAGTCCATCCATGAATGATGTATAGGGGTAAGATTTTCTGATATTACACGTTTCTAATTTTGAAAGAAAGAGTCATTTGCTTGGCTAGATATGATCTAATGTTAGCTAGCTAACATTGAACCTGGTTGTTTAGCTACCTGCAGATTCAGTCAGGTTAGTAACGTCATTTAGTTATGATTATGGTTCATTGTTTACCTAGCTAGCTAGCTAACGTGATGGTGCCTGAGTGGCACCATCACATCTAGCTGCAGTGAACTCTACAAATTGTTCCACAAATTAGGGGCATAAAAACAAAACACAGATTTTCCCAAATCGGTGGAGACTGGAGGGATCTCTAGTGTTATCCATTCCTATGAACGGGTTTGGTAACTTGTGATTTTTATCTTAATTATGTTACATATAGAGAGAGTTTCTGTAAGATTTCTTTGTCAATAAATAAATAAGAGAATGCAGCTTTCTTCTTACAGACAGAGAGGTCCATGAACAGACTACAATGATGAGTCCTAAAATTGTCCCCTGTGATAAAACGTATTGCTGAATGGTAGACGGCGTAGGAGGGTTTAAAAACAGGTTGCCGCATGTAAGATCTGTAAGTGATTTCTGAATTGAATATAAGTCATGCTGAAGTTCAAGAATGGGTGCTGCACTGAGGTGGCACAGGAATACAAAACTGTGTCATCTGCATAGAGATGCATGTCATTAATTGTCAAGAGAATGATGTTGTCAAGGGTTCATTAAACAAACTTCATTTAAACTACTCAGTCGGCAACCCAGAGTTTGTAAGATTCTGGTTGAATGAAACAGACAGAGTCCCAGCCTACAATAATCAAGAAGTTTATTCACGAGAGTGCTAAAAATCATACAATGCACATAACCTTTTAAACCTCACATTTGGTCATATACAGTGGGGCAAAAAAGTATTTAGTCAGCCACCAATTGTGCAAGTTCTCCCACTAAAAAGATGGCCTGTAATTTTCATCATAGGTACACTTTAACTATGACAGACAAAATGAGAAAAGAAATCCATAAAATCACATTGTAGGATTTTTAATGAATTTATTTGCAAATTGTGGTGGAAAATAAGTATTTGGTCAATAACAAAAGTTTATCTCAATACTTTGTTATATACCCTTTGTTGGCAATGACAGAGGTCAAACATTTTCTGTAAGTCTTCACAAGGTTTTCACACACTGTTGCTGGTATTTTGGCCCATTTCTCCCTGCAGATCTCCTCTAGAGCAGTGATGTTTTGGGGCAGTTGCTGGGCAACACGGACTTTCAACTCCCTCCAAAGATTTTCTATGGGGTTGATGCCCCTCCTACTCTCTAACACTGTCAGTGCTGTTTAAAACTTTTCTCCAACACATACATTGCTTATCATACCCTGCAACATGTTACACAATCGGTTTCTCCCCTCCCTGAGTGGGGAGACCTCCTTCCCTGTTATTAGTTTCACAGTGGTCACAAGTTGTCTGCCACAGTTCCTTGTCTGTTATTTACTTATGATATAGGGGACGCTTGCGTCCCACTTGGCCAAAAACCAGGGAAAATGCAACGCGGCAAATTCAAATAAATTGATATAAAAATCAAACTTTCATTAAATTACACATGTAAGATGCTCTATTAAAGCTACACTCGTTGTGAATCCAGTCAGATTTTAAAAAGGAATTTTCGGCGAAAGCATACGAAGCTATTATCTGATGATAGCACAACAGTAAACAAAGAGGGTAGCATATTTCAACCGTGCAGGCGCTACACAAAACGTAGAAATAAAATATAAAACATGCCTTACCTTTGACGAGCTTCTTTTGTTGGCACTCCAATATGTCCCATAATCATCACAATTGGTCCTTTTGTTTGATTAATTCCGTCCATATATATCCAAAATGTCAATTTATTTGGCCTGTTTGATCCAGAAAAAAACAGCTTCCAAAATGCGCACCTTCACTACAAAATATTTCAAAAGTTGCCTATAAACTTTGCCAAAATATTTCAAACTAATTTTGTAATAGAACTTTAGGTATTTTTAAACGTTAATAATCGATCAAATTTAAGACGGGTCTATCTGTGTTCAACACAGGAAGACAACAAAGCAGGCTACTTTTCAAGTCTTGCGCAACTCTCAACAGAGTTTTCGCAGTTCCTAGTTGGCCTTACTTCTTCATTGCACAAATTAATAACCTCAAGCAAATTACAAAGACTGGTGACATCCAGTGGAAGCGGTAGGAACTGAAAACAAGTTCCTAAGAAATATTGTTTGCCAACGAGAGCTCACTGAACAGACAGAGACCTCAAAAAACAAAATTCTGAACGGTTAGTCCTTGGTGTTTTGCCTGCTACATAAGTTCTGTTATACTCACAGACATGATTCAAACCGTTTTAGAAAATTCAGAGTGATTTTCTATCCAAATCTACTAATAATATGCATATATTATATTCTTGGCATGAGTAGCAGGAAGTTGAAATTGGGCACACTATTTATCCAAAAGTGAAAATGCTGTCCCCTATACCTTAAGAAGTTAAACAGTTCCTCATTTTCAATGCACAATTCTAGACTTATGATTAAAATACATCTCACTCCATTATCCAGTGACAGGGTGGAATACTGTTAGTTATTGCCTTAACTCTCTAACGAAGATTCCCTAACCCGCCCTATCCTCCCTGTGTGCGTTCATGGAAGTGAAAGTATGGGTTCAAATCAAATCAAATTTTATTTGTCACATACACATGGTTAGCAGATGTTAATGTGAGTGTAGCGAAATGCTTGTGCTTCCAGTTCCAACAATGCAGTAATAACCAACAAGTAATCTAACTAACAATTCCAAAATGAATTTCTTATACACAGTGTACGGGGATAAAGAATATGTACATAAAGACATGAATGAGTGATGGTGCAGAGCAGCATAGGCAAGATACAGTAGATGGTATCGAGTACAGTATATACAGTACATATGAGATGAGTATGTAAACAAAGTGGCATAGTTAAAGTGGCTAGTGATACATGTATTACACAAGGATGCAGTAGATGATAGAGTACAGTATATACGTATACATATGAGATGAATAATGCAGGGTATGTAAACATTATATTAGGTAGCATTGTTTAAAGTGGCTAGTGATATATTTTACATCCTTTCCCATCAATTCCCATTATTGAAGTGGCTGGAGTTGAGTCAGTGAGTTGGCAGCAGCCACTCAATGTTAGTGGTTGCTGTTTAACAGTCTGATGGCCTTGAGATAGAAGCTGTTTTTCAGTCTCTCCGTCCCAGCTTTGATGCACCTGTACTGACCTTGCCTTCAGGATGATAGCGGGGTGAACAGGCAGTGGCTCGGGTGGGTGTTGACCTTGATGATCTTTATGGCCTTCCTGTAACATCGGGTGGTGTAGGTGTCCTGGAGGGCAGGTAGTTTGCCCCCGGTGATACGTTGTGCAGACCTCACTACCCTCTGGAGAGCCTTACGGTTGTGGGCGGAGC
Organism: Oncorhynchus masou masou; assembly: GCF_036934945.1. Lineage (NCBI taxonomy): Eukaryota > Metazoa > Chordata > Actinopteri > Salmoniformes > Salmonidae > Oncorhynchus > Oncorhynchus masou. Next base: position 94,465,297 of record NC_088223.1, read on the forward strand.
TGTTGCCGTACCAGGCGGTTGGCCTCTAGCTGATGATATGTTCCCCAGGAAGGGGTGGGGCTTTATAGGAGTGTTCTACGACCAGTCAGAGTCCAGTATTTTGACAGTTTTGGAAACTTTAGAGTGTTTTCTATCCTAATCTGTCAATTATATGCATATTCTAGCACCTGGTCCTGAGAAATAGGCCGTTTACTTTGAGGAACGTTATTTTTCCAAACATAAAAATAGTGCCCCCTGGCTTCAAGATTTAGTTGAGGTTTATGGTTTAGTGAATGATTTGGAAGTGATGCAGAGAATTACATTGATGGAAGATACAATCTATCTGCAATATTTAAGCTGATCTAACACTTACATTTAAATGAATTAAAATAAATAAGCATTATTTACCAAGGAACACCTTCAGTGCTCAGTTGTCTCCACCAAGTCTGTCCCTAATCAATATGATTTGCTGGTTTTATGCATGAAACTTTCTCATAGCTGTTTGTTGACTGTTGCTGTGTGTTATCGTCCACCATCAGCACCGGCCTGTACCCTATCTGCCCGAAGCTCAACCCTGGTCCCTTAAACTAAGTCTGAATGTGTCCTACTAGGTAACTTAAACTGGGACATGCTTCAACCACCTGACCAAGTCCTAAAGCAATGGGACTCCCTCAATCTTTCTCAGATTAGGAGTATTGGTGTCTCTGAGGGGTCTTTGGTCTGGTTTGCTAACTACCCCTCTCAGAGAGTGCAGTGTATAAAGTCAGAATATCTGCCGTCTCAGCCACTGCTTTTCACCAATGGAGTACCCCAAGGCTCAATCCTAGGCCCCACTCTATTCTCAATTTACATAAACAACATATCTCAGGTGGTAGGAAGCTCTCTCATCCATTTATATGCCGATAATAGTTTTATACTCAGCTGGCCCCTCCCCGGATTTTGTGTTAAACACTCTATAACAAAGCTTTCTTTTTTTTCTCTACCCTTAACCTTGTTCAAACCACCTTCAAAACAAATGTAATGTGGTTTGGTAAGAAGAATGCCTCTCTCCCCAGAGGTGTGATTACTACCTCTGAGGGTTTTGCGCTTGAGGTAGTCACCGAATACAAGTACATGGGAGTATGGCTAGATGATACACTGTCCATCTCTCAGCACATATCAAAGCTGCAGGCTAAAGTTACATCTAGACTTGGTTTCCTCTATCGTAATCACTCCTATTTACCCCAGCTGAAAAAATAACCCTGATTCGGATAGCCATCCTACCCATGCTAGATTACTGATATGTAATTTATAGATCGGCAGGTAAAGATGCTCTGCAGTTACTCAACTATCTATTATTATAGTGTAACTACTGACTCAACCATCTATTGTTATGGTGTAAGTAGTTACACTATAATAATAGATGGTTGAGTCTGAAGTTTCATTATAATAAGATGGTTGAGTCAGTAGTGTCATTATAATAAAAGATGGTTGAGTCTGTAGTGTCATTATAATAAGATGGTTGAGTCAGTAGTGTCATTATAATAATAGATGGTTGAGTCAGTAGTGTCATTATAATAATAGATGGTTCAGTCAGTAGAGTCATTATAATAATAGATGGTTGAGTCAGTAGAGTCATTATAATAATAGATGGTTGAGTCAGTAGTGTCATTATAATAATAGATGGTTGAGTCATGGTTGAGTCTGTAGTGTCATTATAATAATAGATGGTTGAGTCTGTAGTTTTATTATAATAATAGAGTTGTCATTATAATAATAGATGGTTGAGTCAGTAGTGTCATTGTAATAATAGATGGTTGAGTCTGTAGTGTCATTATAATAATAGATGGTTGAGTCAGTAGTTTAATTATAATAAGATGGTTGAGTCTGTAGTTTTATTATAATAATAGATGGTTGAGTCTGTAGTGTCATTATAATAATAGATGGTTGAGTCTGTGGTGTCATTATAATAATAGATGGTTGAGTCTGTAGTGTTATTATAATAATAGATGGTTGAGTCTGTAGTGTCATTATAATAATAGATGGTTGAGTCTGTGGTGTCATTATAATAATAGATGGTTGAGTCAGTAGTGTCATTATAATAATAGATGGTTGAGTCAGTAGTGTCATTATAATAATAGATGGTTGAGTCTGTAGTGTCATTATAATAATAGATGGTTGAGTCTGTAGTGTTATTATAATAATAGATGGTTCAGTCTGTAGTGTCATTATAATAATAGATGGTTGAGTCAGTAGTGTCATTATAATAATAGATGGTTGAATCAGTAGTGTCATTATAATAATAGATGGTTGAGTCTGTAGTGTCATTATAATAATAGATGGTTGAGTCTGTAGTGTCATTATAATAATAGATGGTTGAGTCAGTAGTGTCATTATAATAATAGATGGTTGATTCTGTAGTGTCATTATAATAATAGATGGTTGAGTCAGTAGTGTCATTATAATAATAGATGGTTGAGTCTGTAGTGTCATTATAATAATAGATGGTTGAGTCAGTAGTGTCATTATAATAATAGATGGTTGAGTCAGTAGTGTCATTATAATAATAGATGGTTGAGTCAGTAGTGTCATTATAATAATAGATGGTTGAGTCAGTAGAGTCACTATAATAATAGATGGTTGAGTCAGTAGTGTCAGTCAGTAGTGTCACTGTAATAATAGATGGTTGAGTCTGTAGTGTCATGAGTCAGTAGTGTCAATAATAGATGGTTGAGTCAGTAGTTTAATTATAATAAGATGGTTGAGTCTGTAGTTTTATTATAATAATAGATGGTTGAGTCTGTAGTGTCATTATAATAATAGATGGTTGAGTCAGATGGTTGAGTGTCATTATAATAATAGATGGTTGAGTCATTATAATAGATGGTGTCATTATAATAATAGATGGTTGAGTCAGTAGTGTCATTATAATAATAGATGGTTGAGTCAGTAGTGTCATTATAATAATAGATGGTTGTAGTCAATGTCAGTAGTTCATTAATATATACTTTAGTAGATGGTTGCAATTACACCATAATACAGAGTTTACATTTACATTTACATTTAAGTCATTTGTAAATCAAATCAAAATCAAATTTATTTATAATAATAGCTGATCAAAGTGTTACAGAAACCCAGCCTAAAACCCCAAACAGCAAGCAATGCAGGTGTAGAAGTGTGGCTAGGAAAAATTAGAAAAGCCAAAACCTAGGAAGAAATAGAGAGGAAAGGCTATGTGGGGTTGAGTCTCTGGTGTCATTATAATACATGGCCAAGATGGTTGAGTCTGTAGTGTTATTATAATAATAGATGGTTCAGTCTGTCACTGTCAGGTTATAATAATAGTCCTGGGGATGGTTGAGTCAATGGTGTCATTATACTAATAGATGGTTGAATCGAATTGGACAGGAGAAGTAGTGTCAAACTTGCAGCATAAATACTGGAGGCTGAGACAGATGGTTGAGTCAGGAAGGATATAACCCCACCCACTTTGCCAAAGCACAGCCCCCACACCACTGGAGGGATATCTTCAACCACCAACTTACCATCCTGAGACAAAGCTAGTATAGATGCAAAGATCTCCGCCACGGAGGGGGGCGCCAACCCAGACAGGATGACCACATCAGTGTCAGGTGACGCACCCCCTCCAGGGACGGCATGAGAGAAGCAAGCCAGTGACTCAGTAATAGGGTTAGAGGCAGAGAATCCCAGTGGAAAGAGGGGAACCGGCCAGGCAGAGACAGCAAGGGTGGTCGTTGCTCCAGAGCCTTTCCGTGGGCCAGACTACACTCAATCATATGACCCACTGAAGAGATGAGTCTTGTAAAGACTTAAATGGTTTGTGACATGGGTTCCATAAAAATAATAGATCCAGGTTTGAGAAATTCTAGGGACAATTAGTCTTGTGACCGTCATTATACGGCAGGACCAAATAATAGGAGCAAGATGGCTTTATAGGTTAGCAGTAAAACCTTGAAATCAGTGCTTTCAGTGTAGGGAGGCTAGCACTGGAGTAATATGATCAAATTTTTGGTTCTAGTCAGTCAGCACTAACTGAAGTTTATTTAGTGCTTTATTATAATAATAGATGGTTGAAGTGACAAAAGCATGGTGCATCATTTTTGGACAGAAAGTTTTATAATAATAGATGCTGTTGAAATGGTCTTGATATGTTCTTATAATAATAGATGGTTGAGTCCTTCACAGTTTTATTTGAGATGACTGTCATTATTAATAATATCTCTTTGTTTCTTGGGATGGTTTTATGAGTCTGTAGAAAGTTTGCTGCCATCCACTTCCTTATAATATGCTTCTAGCGAGGGCAATTTTGGGGCTTCACCATGTTTCATTGAAATGTACAGCTGTGTATCATCTGTGAAAGTTAACATTATGTCATAACATATAAAATAATAGATGGTCCTTGAGTCAATGGTGTCATTATAATAATAGATGGTTGAGTCTGTGGTGTCATTATAATAATAGATGGTTGATTCTGTAGTGTCATTATGATAATAGATGGTTGAGTCATTAAAATGTCATTTACCACCTTACAAGTGTCTCAGTTAGACTGAAGCATTTCATATAATCAGGAAGATGGTTGCTGAGAGCCTTTTCTAAGATTTTTGAGAGGAATGGAAGATTCGATATAATAGTTTTTTATATTTTCTGGGATGGCTTTTTGCTTTATTACTCTTTTAGTGAGTTTGGTACACATCCGGTGGATAGAGAGCCGTTTATTATGTTACATAGGAGGGCCAAGCACAGGAAGCAGCTCTTTCAGTAGTTTAGTTGGAATAGGGTCCAGTAAGCAGCTTGAAGGTTTAGAGGCCATGATTATTTTAATTGTGTCAAGAGATATAGTACTAAAACATGGTTGATCCTAGGTCACGTAGTGTCAGATCAGGACAACAGCTTTGAAGGAATAGATGGTTGCTTTCTAATAATCATAATTTTTTCCTCAAAGAAGTTCATGAATTTATATAAAGTGAAATAGATGGCTTTGAGTATCAAAAAGGAATTTTGGATTGTTCTTATTGTCAATTATAGAAAAATAGGATGATCGAGCAGATGGTTGAGTCAGTACTGTCTTTCCAAGTCACTTCCAAAATAATAGATGGTTGTACCAGGGAGCAGTTTCTTATGAGAGTTTTCAGTTTTTATAACTGCAATAGATGGTTGAGTCAGTTAGGTGGTATTGTCACAGAGGGAATCTGGAATAATAATCAAGATTGTTGAGTCAGACTTTTGATGTTCCTTGGTTGGGGTCTGACAGATTATTTGTTAGTAAGTAATAAAATGGTTGAGTCCTGGATTATGAGGAAAAACATTAAGATCCACAACATTTATTCCATGGGACAAAATAATAGATGACTGTGACAGTGAGTGGGTCATTGACAAAAATAATAGATGGTTGAGTCAGTAGTGTCATATATAATAATAGATGGTTGAGTCAGTTGTGTCATTATAATAAGATGGTTGAGTCAGTAGCATCATTATAATAATAGATGGTTGAGTCAGGCGTCATTATAATAGATGGTTGAGTCATGTAGTGGCATTATAATAATAGATGGCAACACCTCCGTCAGTAGTGTCATTATAATAGGCCTCATTTAGATGGTTGAGTCAGTAGTGCCAATCACATCAAGATTATGATCATGAAGTTCATTGACTAGATGGTTAAGGGATCTAACATTAAGTCATTTTGAGTAGTTTCATTATAATATATAGTTGCCAGTCAACCTAGGTTACACGGTCTCAATGGTAATAGCTGAGCTATATACTTTGGCAGTCCACATGCTGGCAGGCTAACAGCCTGCTGCCTGGCCTGCATATTTCATTGTGGAGCTAGGGAGTTAGAGCCCTGTCTATGTTGGTAGATAAGATGAGAGCACCCCTCCAGCTTAATACAGAGGTCAGGCTTGGTCCTGTTTTTAGTCCCAAAAAGATTTACAACTAATTTCGGAGGGGCAGAAAACAGTTTTAAGTCATTTGGCAGACTCTGCTTATCCAGGGGCCAGAGAATGTCAGTAGTTAGTGTCTTGGTGAGTGACTGTTTCATTATAATAGATTGCTGAGTCAATAGTAACACCATAATAAAATACAGTTGAGTCAATAGTAAACACCATAATAATAGATGGAGTCAGTAGTTACAATTATAATAGTTTTATTAAATAGATAGTTGAGTCAGTAGTTACACCATATTAATATTAATATATAGTTGAGTCAGTAGTTACACCATAATAATATCTGTTTTAGATAGTAGTTACACCATGTTAATATATAGTTGAGTCAATAGTTACACCATGTTAATATATAGTTGAGTCAGTAGTTACACCATGTTAATATATAGTTGAGTCAGTAGTTACACCATGTTAATATATAGTTGAGTCAATAGCTACACTATTATAATAATATATAGCTGAGTCAGTAGTTACACCATATTAATAGATAGATGAGTCAGTAGTTACACTATATTAATAGATAGTTGAGTCAGTAGTTACACTATATTAATATATAGTTGAGTCAGTAGTTACACCATAATAATATATAGTTGAGTCAGTAGTTAAACCATAATAATATATAGTTGAGTCAGTAGTTACACTATTATAATAATATATAGTTGAGCCAGTAGTTACACCATAATAGTATATAGTTGAGTCAGTAGTTACACTATTATAATAATGGATAGTTGAGTCAGTAGTTACACTATTATAATAATATATAGTTGAGTCAGTAGTTACAATATATTAATAATAGAGAGTTGAGTCAGTAGTTACACTATTATAATAAGAGAGTTGAGTCAGTAGTTACACTATTATAATAATATATAGTTGAGTCAGTAGTTACACTATTATAATAATATATAGTTGAGTCAGTAGTTACACTATATTAATATATAGTTGAGTCAGTAGTTACACAATAATATATAGTTGAGTCCGTAGTTACACTATTATAATAATATATAGTTGAGTCAGTAGGTACACTATGATAATATATAGTTGAGTCAGTAGTTACACCATAATAATATATAGTTGAGTCAGAAGTTACACTATTATAATAATATATAGTTGAGTCAGTAGTTACACTATTATAATAATATATAGTTGAGTCAGTATTTACACTATTATAATGATATATAGTTGAGTAAGTAGGTACACAATAAAATAGATAGTTGAGTCAGTAGTTACACCATAATAATACATAGTTGAGTCAGTAGTTACAATTATAATATATAGTTGAGTCAGTAGTTACACGATAATAATATATTGTTGAGTCAGTAGTTACACAATAATATATAGTTGAGTCAGTAGTTACACAATAACATATAGTTGAGTCAGTAGTTACACTATTATAATAATATATAGTTGAGTCAGTAGTTACACTATTATAATAATATGTAGTTGAGTCAGTAGGTACACTATAATAATATATAGTTGAGTCAGTAGTTACACCATCATAATATATAGTTGAGTCAGTAGTTACACTATATTAACATATAGTTGAGTCAGTAGTTACACTATTATAATAAGATAGTTGAGTCCGTAGTTACACTAAATTAATATATAGTTGAGTCAGTAGTTACACTATTATAATTATAGATAGTTGAGTCCGTAGATTCACTATAATAATATATAGTTGAGTCAGTAGTTACACTATTATAATAATAGATAGTTGAGTCAGTAGTTACACAATAATATATAGTTGAGTCAGTAGTTACACAATAACATATAGTTGAGTCAGTAGTTACACTATTATAATAATAGATAGTTGAGTCAGTAGTTACACAATAATATATAGTTGAGTCAGTAGTTACACAATAACATATAGTTGAGTCAGTAGTTACACTATTATAATAATAGATAGTTGAGTCAGTAGTTACACCATATTAATAGATAGATGAGTCAGTAGTTACACTATATTAATAGATAGTTGAGTCAGTAGTTACACTATATTAATATATAGTTGAGTCAGTAGTTACACCATAATAATATATAGTTGAGTCAGTAGTTAAACCATAATAATATATAGTTGAGTCAGTAGTTACACTATTATAATAATATATAGTTGAGCAAGTAGTTACACCATAATAGTATATAGTTGAGTCAGTAGTTACACTATTATAATAATGGATAGTTGAGTCAGTAGTTACACTATTATAATATTATATAGTTGAGTCAGTAGTTACACTATATTAATAATAGAGAGTTGAGTCAGTAGTTACACTATTATAATAAGAGAGTTGACTCAGTAGTTACACTATTATAATAATATATAGTTGAGTCAGTAGTTACACTATTATAATAATATATAGTTGAGTCAGTAGTTACACAATAATATATAGTTGAGTCCGTAGTTACACTATTATAATAATATATAGTTGAGTCAGTAGGTACACTATGATAATATATAGTTGAGTCAGTAGTTACACCATAATAATATATAGTTGAGTCAGAAGTTACACTATTATAATAATATATAGTTGAGTCAGTAGTTACACTATTATAATAAAAGAGTTGAGTCAGTAGTTACACTATAATAAGATGGTTGAGTCAGTAGTGTCATTGAAATAATAGATGGTTGAGTCAGTAGTGTCATATATAATAATAGATGGTTGAGTCTGTAGTGTCATTATAATAATAGATGCTTGAGTCAGTAGTGTCATTGAAATAATAGATGGTTGAGTCAGTAGTGTCATATATAATAATAGATAGTTGAGTCTGTAGTGTCATTACAATAATAGATGGTTGAGTCAGTAGTTTCATTATAATAAGATGGTTGAGTCAGTAGCATCATTATAATAATAGATGGTGGAGTAAGTAGCGTCATTATAATAGATGGTTGAGTCAGTAGTGTCATTATAATAATAGATGGTTGAGTCAGTAGTGTCATTATAATAATCGATGGTTGAGTCAGTAGTGTCATTATAATAATAGATGGTTGAGTCAGTAGTTTCATTATAATATATAGTTGAGTCAGTAGTTACAACATAATAATATATACTTTAGTCAGCAGGTACACTATAATAATATATAGTTGAGTCAGCAATTACACCATAATACAGAGAGTTGTGTCAGTAGTTTCATTATAACAGATTGCTGAGTCAATAGTAACACCATAATAAAATACAGTTGAGTCAATAGTAAACACCATAATAATAGATGGAGTCAGTAGTTACAATTATAATAGTTTTATTAAATAGATAGTTGAGTCAGTAGTTACACCATATTAATATTAATATATAGTTGAGTCAGTAGTTACACCATAATAATATCTGTCTTAGATAGTAGTTGCACAATGTCAATATATAGTTGAGTCAGTAGTTACACCATGTTAATATATAGTTGAGTCAGTAGTTACACCATGTTAATATATAGTTGAATCAGTAGTTACACCATGTTAATATATAGTTGAGTCAATAGCTACACTATTATAATAATATATAGCTGAGTCAGTAGTTACACCATATTAATAGATAGATGAGTCAGTAGTTACACTATATTAATAGATAGTTGAGTCAGTAGTTACACTATATTAATATATAGTTGAGTCAGTAGTTACACCATAATAATATATAGTTGAGTCAGTAGTTAAACCATAATAATGTATAGTTGAGTCAGTAGTTACACTATATTAATATATAGTTGAGTCAGTAGTTAAACCATAATAATATATAGTTGAGTCAGTAGTTACACTATTATAATAATATATAGTTGAGCCAGTAGTTACACCATAATAGTATATAGTTGAGTCAGTAGTTACACTATTATAATAATGGATAGGTGAGTCAGTAGTTACACTATTATAATAATATATAGTTGAGTCAGTAGTTACACTATATTAATAATAGAGAGTTGAGTCAGTAGTTACACTATTATAATAAGAGAGTTGAGTCAGTAGTTACACTATTATAATAATATATAGTTGAGTCAGTAGTTACACTATTATAATAATATATAGTTGAGTCAGTAGTTACACTATATTCATATATAGTTCAGTCAGTAGTTACACAATAATATATAGTTGAGTCCGTAGTTACACTATTATAATAATATATAGTTGAGTCAGTAGGTACACTATGATAATATATAGTTGAGTCAGTAGTTACACCATAATAATATATAGTTGAGTCAGAAGTTACACTATTATAATAATATATAGTTGAGTCAGAAGTTACACTATTATAATAATATATAGTTGAGTCAGAAGTTACACTATTATAATAATATATAGTTGAGTCAGCAGTTACACTATTATAATAATATATAGTTGAGTCAGTATTTACACTATTATAATAATATATAGGTGAGTAAGTAGGTACACGATAAAATAGATAGTTGAGTCAGTATTTACACCATAATAATATAGATAGTTGATTCAGTAGTTACACCATAATAATATATAGTTGAGTCAGTAGTTACACTATAATAATATATTGTTGAGTCAGTAGTTACACAATAATATGTAGTTGAGTCAGTAGTTACACAATAACATATAGTTGAGTCAGTAGTTACACTATTATAATAATATATAGTTGAGTCAGTAGTTACACTATTATAATAATATGTAGTTGAGTCATTAGGTACACTATAATAATATATAGTTGAGTCAGTAGTTACACCATCATAATATATAGTTGAGTCAGTAGTTACACTATATTAACATATAGTTGAGTCAGTAGTTACACTATTATAATAATAGATAGTTGAGTCAGTAGTTACACTATTATAATAATAGATAGTTGAGTCCGTAGTTACACTATATTAATATATAGTTGAGTCAGTAGTTACACTATATTAATATATAGTTGAGTCAGTAGTTACACAATAATATATAGTTGAGACAGTAGTTACACTATTATAATAATATTTAGTTGAGTCAGTAAGGACACTATAATAATAGATAGTTGAGTCAGTAGTTACACTATAATAATATATAGTTGAGTCAGTGGTTACACCATATTAATATTAATATATAGTTGAGTCAGTAGTTACACTATTATAATAATATATGTTTTAGATAGTAGTTACACAATATTAATATTAATAGATAGTTGAGTCAGTAGTTACACCATAATAATTTATAGTTGAGTCAGTAGTTACACTATTATAATAATATATTGTTGAGTCAGTAGTTACACTATTATAATAATAGATAGTTGAGTCAGTAGTTACACCATATTAAGATATAGTTGAGTCAGTAGTTAAACCAGATTCCCCAGATCCAACATATTCAATGTTTTATGAATCCATACGGAGGACCATTTAGTATTTGATTCTAAAATTTAGGACCCCTGTATTATTTATATATTTTTATGAAACATTGAATTTGGCCTTACTGCTATTAGACCATAGAAACACATAGAACAACATATTCATACCTGGCAAACAGATAATGAAACAATGTATCAAAACTAATACGGCTTTGAAGTATCTGAAGTATCTGTCCGACATCTGAGAGATATGTATATATATATTTTACCCATAGTTAACCATTTTTTAGTTATTGAGACTAAACTACTTATATACTTCCATTTATATTTAATTCTGGTACCGGGTGACCTTCAGACAAGTAATGTTGTTGGTTAATTAAACTATCAATTGGTTAACCTTCCAGTTCTAGGTTCAGTTACGAAGATGAACATGCCTACAGAATAAATACAAGTTATCATGAGGCCCATGGACCCAAGCAAAAATGTACTTTCATTTATGTCCAGCCGTCATATTTAGCCTCACACTGAGGTGTTTTACCATGTTCGTTTCAGGACAACAGTGCTACAGACAGAGCATAAAGCATTTGACAGAAACAGTTGCATTCATGAGTTTTATGTTCATCTCAAATGCCAATCAAGACAACAGGGTCCTCCAAGCAAAACCTCACAACAATGAATTTATAAGAATTATGTAAGCACAGAATGCTCAGTGGGAAATTAATATCCATCTAGTCGGTGACAACTGTGTGGAGTTGGTAGTTTGTGACAGCAAATATGTGAGCTTAATACATTATCATAGACACTATGTTCTGGGTTTTCCTATGATCTTCTCTGTAGAATAACCCCTTACAGTATTATAGACACTATGTTCCAGGATTTCCTGTGATCTTGTCTGTAGAAGAACCCCTTACCTTCGAATGACTCTTGTACTTCTTGTGAGTAAAACAGGTTAAATGTGCATGTTCGTTGGAGTCTAAGCTTTTCATAGATGGGTCAAATTCTTTCGGACTCTACAGATGTTTTTGTGAGAAGTGTGTTTGTATGTATGTCTGTCATTGGGGGGGCAGGCCCCAGAGAGACAGCAGTACACCCAGCAGCCAGCAACAGCTCTGGACCAGCACCCTGTCAGCTGAACACGGCAGCAAGTCATCTGGAGACACATAACAACAACAGCAGCAGGGTTAGACACACACACACTTGCAACACCCTCTATATATCACAAGCTTTTCATCAATTCTCTCTCTCTCTCTCTCTCTCTCACTTTTTTCTATGATGACGGAAGCGATGTTCTTGGAAATCTTGCAAATGAAGGTTGTGTGTGTGTTGGTGAGTGTGTGTGTATGGGTGTCTGCATTCAGCGTCAGCCGGTATCCGTAGGGCTCCAGTTGTTCCACGTAGCTATGGTCACGGTAACGCACATCAGGGGAGGAGCCAGACACGTTGGTGTTGACGACAGTCTCCACGGTTCCCGTTGACACGGAGAACTCATAACTGTTGATCTGATTGGCTCTGGCAGACAGTATTATTGATAGAATAATATAAACAAGATAATTTAAGTAGAAAGATAGACATATACTACTGTAGATACTTTAGATAGATATATAGATAGATAAATATACAGTGACTTGCAAAAGTATTCATCCCCCTTGCCATGTTTCCTATTTTGTTCCATTACAACCTGTAATTTAAGTGGATTTAATTTTTATTTCATGCAATTGACATACACAAAATAGGGTCCAAATTGGTGAAGTGAAATGAAAACATTAACTTGTTTCAAAAAATAAATAAAAAATAAAAATTGACAAATGGTGCGTGTATATGTATTCACCCCCTTTGCTATGAAGCCCCTAAATAAGATCTGCTGTAACCAATTACCTTCAGAAGTCACATTATTAGTTAAATAATGTCCACCTGTGTGCAATCTAATTGTAACATGATCTGTCACATGATCTTAGTATATATACACCTGTTCTGAAAGGCCCCAGAGTCTGCAACACCACTAAGCAAGGGGCACCACCAAGCAAGCGGCACAATGAAGACCAAGGAGCTCTCCAAACAGTTGTGGAGAAGTACAGGTCAGGGTTGTCTTATAAAAAATATCAGAAACGTTGAGCATCCCACAGAGCACCATTAAATCCATTTTTTTTAAAGAAATATTATGCCACCACAACAAACCTGCCAAGAGATGGCCACCCACCAAAACTCACAGACCAGGCAAGGAAGGCATTAATCAGAGAGGCAACAAAGAGACCAAAGATAACCCTGAAGGAGCTGCACAGCTCCACAACAGAGATTGGAGTATCTATCAATAGGACCACTTTAAGCCGTACCACTCCACAGAGCTGGGCTTTACGGAAGAGTGGCCAGAAAAAATCCATTGCTTAAAGAAAAAAATAAGCAAACAAGTTTAGTGTTTGCCAAAAGGCATGTGGGAAGCTCCCCAAACATATGGAAGAAGGTACTGTGGGAGACTCCCCAAACATATGGAAAAAGGTACTCTGGTCAGATGAAATTAAAATGTCTATTTTTGGCCATCAAGGAAAACACGATGTCTGGCGCAAACCCAACACCTCTCATCACCCCGAGGACATCATACCCACTGTGAAGCATGGTTGTGGCAGCATAATGCCGTGGGGATGTTTTTCATCGCAGGGACTGGGAAACTGGTCAGAATTGAAGGAATGAAAGATGGCACTAAATACAGGGAAATTCTTGAGGGAAACCTGTTTCAGTCTTCCAGAGATTTGAGACTGGGACAGAGCTTCACCTTCCAGCAGGACAATGACCCTAAGCATACTGCTAAAGCAAAAACTCGAGTGGTTTAAGGGGAAACATTTACTTGTCTTGGAATAGCCTAGTCAAAGCCCAGACCTCAATTACATTTACATTTACATTTAAGTCATTTGGCAGACGCTCTTATCCAGAGCGACTTACAAATTAACTCGCTCTTTGAATTATGCAAGAGAACGTGACAACAACAGTAATTATTCAATCCAATTGAGAATCTGTGGTATGACTTAAAGATTGCTGTACACCAGCAGAACCCATCCAACTTGAAGGAGTTGGAGCAGTTGTGCCTTGAGAAATGGGCAAAAATTCCAGTGGCTAGATGTGCCAAGCTTATAAAGACATACCCCAAGAGACTTGCAGCTGTAATTTCTGCAAAAGGTGGATCTACAAGGTATTGACTTTGGGGGGTGGATAGTTAGCACGCTCAATTTTTCAGTTTTTTTGTCTTATTTCTTGTTTGTTTAACAATATACATATTTTGTATCTTCAAAATGGTAGTCATGTTGTGTAAATGAAATGATACAACACCCCAAAAATATTTTTTAATTTCAGGTTGAAAGACAACAAAATAGGAAAAATGCCAAGGGGGGTGAATATTTTCGCAAGCCACGATCGATCGATCGATCGATAGATCGATAGATAGATAGATAGATAGATAGATAGATAGATAGATAGATAGATAGATACCTGGGTTCCACATGACAGTCTACTCTCAGATCTCCATCCTCTTCCTCACACACCGAGACCAGCTCACAATGGACCACATTCCACAGCACTGTGTGTGAGAGACAGAGAGAAAATTATAGATTAAATATACATATTTACATATAGTGCCAGAAAGTACTCCAACCCCTTGACTTATTCCACATTTTGTTGTGTTACAGCCTGAATTTGGAATGGATCCAATATATGTTTTTCTCATCCAACCACACACAATACCCAATAATGACAAAGTGAAAATTTGTTTTTTGAAATTTTTGCAAATGTATTAAAAATCAAATACAGAAATATCTAATTTACATAAGTATTCACACCCCTGATTCAAAACGTGCTCGGGTCACCTTTGGCAGCAATTAGAGTCTGTCTGGGTAAGTCTCTAAGAGCTTTGCACACCTGGATTGCAAAATATTAGCATATTATTATAAAAAAAATATTCAAACTGTCAAGATGGCTGTTGATCATTGCTAGTCATCTATTTTCAAGTGTTGCCATAGATTTTCAAGCCAATATGGACTATTATTCAAATGTTTGGGGTCACTTAGAAATGTTCTTGTTTTTGAAAGAAAAGCAAATTTTTTGTCCACTAAAATAACATCAAATTGATCAGAAATACAGTGTAAATTGCTATTGTAGCTGGAAACGGCAGATTTTTTATGGAATATCTACATAGGCTTTTAGAGGCCCATTATCAGCAACCATCACTCCTGTGTTCCAAGGGCACATTGTGTTAGCTAATCCAAGTTTATCATTTTAAAAGGCTAATTGATCAATAGAAAACCTTTTGCAATTATGTTAGCACAGCTGAAAACTGAGACTGGTGTTTTGCGGATACTATTTAATGAAGCTGCCAGTGGAGAACTTGTGAGGCGTCTGTTTCTCAAACTAGACACTAATGTACTTGTCCTCTTGCTCATTTGTGCACCGGGGCCTCCCACTCCTCTTTGTTTTCTAGTTAGGGCCAGTTTGCGCTGTTCTGTGAAGGGAGTAGTACACAGCGTTGTTCGAGATCTTCAGTTTCTTGGCAATTTCTTGCATGGAATAGCCTTCATTTCACAGAACAAGAATAGACTGATGAGTTTCAGAAGGAAGTCCTTTATTTTTTATTTATCTGTTATTTTACCAGGTAAGTTGACTGAGAACACATTCTCATTAGCCGCAACGACCTGGGGAAATAGTTAGCCTTGTGTTTCAGGTTATTGTCCTGCTAAAAGGTGAATTTGACTCCCACTGTCTGTTGCAATGCAGAATGAATCAGGATTTCCTCTAGGATTTTGCCTGTGCTAACTCTACTCCGTTTCTTTTTATCCATAAAAACTCCCTCGTCCTTGCCAATGACAAGCATACCCAAAACATGATGCAGCCACCACCATGCTTGAAAATATTAAGAGTTCTACACAGTGATGTGTTGTGTTGGATTTGCCCCAAACATAATGATTTGTATTCAGGACAAAGATAATTTCTATGATTTTTTTTGGCAGTTTTTCTACAGTGCCTTATGTCACGCCCTGACCTTATTTATCTTTGTTTTCTTTATTATTTTGGTTGGGTCAGGGTGTGACGAGGGTGGTATGTGTGTTTTTTGTCTTGTCTAGGGGTTTTTTGTCATTCAATGAGGTTTTGGTATGTCTAGGAATACAGTGCCTTGCGAAAGTATTCGGCCCCCTTGAACTTTGCGACCTTTTGCCACATTTCAGGCTTCAAACATAAAGATATAAAACTGTATTTTTTGTTAAGAATCAATAACAAGTGGGACACAATCATGAAGTGGAACGACATTTATTGGATATTTCAAACTTTTTTAACAAAATAAAAACTGAAAAATTAGGCGTGCAAAATTATTCAGCCCCCTTAAGTTAACACTTTGTAGCGCCACCTTTTGATGCGATTACAGCTGTAAGTCGCTTGGGGTATGTCTCTATCAGTTTTGCACATCGAGAGACTGAAATTTTTTCCCATTCCTCCTTGCAAAACAGCTCGAGCTCAGTAAAGTTGGATGGAGAGCATTTGTGAACAGCAGTTTTCAGTTCTTTCCACAGATTCTCGATTGGATTCAGGTCTGGACTTTGACTTGGCCATTCTAACACCTGGATATGTTTATTTTTGAACCATTCCATTGTAGATTTTGCTTTATGTTTTGGATCATTGTCTTGTTGGAAGACAAATCTCCGTTCCAGTCTCAGGTCTTTTGCAGACTCCATCAGGTTTTCTTCCAGAATGGTCCTGTATTTGGCTCCATACATCTTCCCATCAATTTTAACCATCTTCCCTGTCCCTGCTGAAGAAAAGCAGGCCCAAACCATGATGCTGCCACCACCATGTTTGACAGTGGGGATGGTGTGTTCAGAGTGATGAGCTGTGTTGCTTTTACGCCAAACATAACGTTTTGCATTGTTGCCAAAAAGTTCAATTTTGGTTTCATCTGACCAGAGCACCTTCTTCCACATGTTTGGTGCGTCTCCCAGGTGGCTTGTGTCAAACGTTAAACAACACTTTTTATGGATATCTTTAAGAAATGGCTTTCTTCTTGCCACTTCCATAAAGGCCAGATTTGTGCAATATACGACTGATTGTTGTCCTATGGACAGAGTCTCCCACCTCAGCTGTAGATCTCTAGATCTCTGTATGAGCTGAAAGTTTAGAGGGACGGCCAGGTCTTGGTAGATTTGCAGTGGTCTGATACTCCTTCTATTTCAATATTATCGATTGCACAGTGCTCCTTGGGATGTTTAAAGCTTGGGAAATCTTTTTGTATCCAAATCCGGCTTTAAACTTCTTCACAACAGTATCTCGGACCTGCCTGGTGTGTTCCTTGTTCTTCATGATGCTCTCTGCGCTTTTAACGGACCTCTGAGACTATCAAAGTGCAGGTGCATTTATACGGAGACTTGATTACACACAGGTGGATTGTATTTATCATCATTAGTCATTTAGGTCAACATTGGATCTTTCAGAGATCCTCACTGAACTTCTGGAGAGAGTTTGCTGCACTGAAAGTAAAGGGGCTGAATAATTTTGCACGCCCAATTTTTCAGTTTTTGATTTGTTAAAAAAGTTTGAAATATCCAATAAATGTCGTTCCACTTCATGATTGTGTCCCACTTGTTGTTGATTCTTCACAAAAAGATACAGTTTTATATCTTTATGTTTGAAGCCTGAAATGTGGCAAAAGGTTGCAAAGTTCAAGGGTGCCGAATACTTTCGCAAGGCACTGTATGTAGGTCTATGGTGGCCTGAATTGGTTCCCAATCAGAGAAGGCTGTTTATCGTTGCCATTTTTCATTTTTGTTTTGTGGGTTATTGTCTCTGTGTAGTTGCCTGTCAGCATGTTTCAAACTCCATGCTACACGGTTGGGATGGTGTTCTTGGGGTTGTACTCATCCTTCTTCTTCCACCAAACACGGCAGTGGAGTTTAGACCAAAAAGCTCTATTTTTGTCTCTTCAGACCACATGACCTTAAAATATATATATCCCATTTAGCAGACGCTTTTGTCCAAAGCGACTTACAAGTCTGGGGCCACTACTTTTACATATGGGTGGCCCCAGCGGGAATCGAACCCACGACGCTTGGCGTTGCAAGCGCCATGCTCTACCGACTGAGCCACACAGGACCTTCTCCTATTCTTCCTCTGGATCATCCATATGGTCATTGGCAAACTTCAGACGGGCCTGGACATGCCCTGGCTTGAGCAGGGGTACCTTACGTGCGCTGCAGGATTTTAATCCATGACGGCGTAGTGTGTTACTAATGGTTTTCTTTGAGACTGTGGTCCCAGCTCTCTACATTGACCAGGTCCTGCCGTGTAGTTCTGGGCTGATCCCTCACCTTCCTCATGATCATTGATACCCCACGAGGTGAGATCTTGCATGGAGCCCCAGACCGAGGGTGACTGACCGTCATCTTGAACTTCTTCCATTTTTTTATAATTGCGCCAACAGTTGTTGCCTTCTCACCAATCTGCTTGCCTATTGTCCTGTAGCCCATCCCAGACTTGTGCAGGTCTACAATTTTATCCCTGATGTCCTTACACAGCTTTCTGGTCTTGGCCATTGTGGAGAGGTTGGCATCTGTTTCATTGAGTGTGTGGACAGGTGTCTTTTATACAGATAACAAGTTCAAACAGATGCAGTTAATACAGGTAATGAGTGGAGAACAGGAGGGCTTCTTAAAGAAAAACTAACAGGTCTGTGAGAGCCGGAATTCTTACTGGTTGGTAGGTGATCAAATACTTATGTCATGCAATAAAATGCTAATTAATTACTTTAAAATCATACAATGTGATTCTCTTGACTTTTGTTTTAGATTCCGTCTCTCACAGCTGAAGTGTACCTATGATAGAAATTACAGACCTCTACATGCTTTGTAAGTAGGAAAACCTGCAAAAACGGCAGTGTGTTAAATACTTGTTATCCCCACTGTATATAGTAGTGTTTATAATGTTACCTCATCATCAGAGCAGGTATTTATATTGTAATAATTTACGAAGCACGCCTACACTGATACCCGTTATAATATCAGGAGATTCAAATGAGGATGCACATGTCTCACCTCCTAGAACTACTCCACAGACCAACAGAGACCTCATGATGGAACTGGTACACCTAGAGAGACAAAGACACAGAGAGAGAGAGACAGAGACACAGAGAAGGATGTTATTTCTTCTTAGCCCATCAGGGTCATTCCCTCTGGTGTTGCTATAGTAACAGCTACAGGGTCACTTTGAAAATGAACCACGCTCACCAGTCTGGTACAAATGAAAAGGACATCATGAAGATAATGGCGCAGGAGGAGATGGCTGCCGTTTTATGAACCAATTGTGCTATTGTGTGTACATTTTTTACCGAAAAGAACTTCTGGATATCAGGACAGCGATTACTCACCCCGTACTGGGGGAATACTTTTCTTCAATGAGTCGGATGGGAAGGATTTACTTCAGGCGCCCGACAAGGCCCTCATCCCTGTCATTCGTAAGAGAAAGTGATGAAGATCGAGGTGCCTTGTAAGGCTCCAACGCCGAGCGGGTAATCTCCCTTTACCATCGGTCCTATTAGCCAAAGTACAATCAATGGAAAATAAAATAAACAAACTACAATCACCTATATTCTACCAATGAGACATTAAAAACGGTAATATCTTATGTTTCACTGAGTCGTGGCTGAACGGTGACATGAATAACATACAGCTGGCGGGTTTTTACGCTTTTTAGAACAGCCCCCTCTGGTAAGACAAGGGGTGTTTATTTGTAAACAACAGCTGGGGCACGAAATCTAAGGTAATCTCTGGGTTTTCTCACCTGAGGTAGAGTATCTCATGATAAGCTGTTGGCCACACTATTTATCAAGAGAATTTTAATCTATATTTCTTCGTAGCTGTCTATTAACCACCACAATCCGATGTTGGCACTAAGACCAAACAAGAAAACGCTCATCCAGAGTCGGCCTCCTAGTGGCCGGAGGCTTTAATGCAGGGAAACTTGAATCTGTTTTACCTCATTTCTACCAACATGTTAAATGTGCGACCAGAGGGAAAAAAACTCTGTAGACCACCTTTACTCCACGCACAGAGACGCATACAGAGCTCACCCTCACCTTCCATTTTGCAAATCTGACCATAATTCTATCCTCCTGATTCCTGATTTCAAGCAAAGACTAAAGCAGGAAGCACCAGAGACTCAGTCAATAAGAAAGTGGTCAGATGAAGCAGATGTTAAGCTACAGGACTGTTTCAATAGCACAGACTGGAATATGTTACAGGATTCCTCTAA
The DNA here is from genome assembly GCF_036934945.1 of Oncorhynchus masou masou. NCBI lineage: Eukaryota > Metazoa > Chordata > Actinopteri > Salmoniformes > Salmonidae > Oncorhynchus > Oncorhynchus masou. The sequence continues at coordinate 94,485,737 of NC_088223.1, forward strand.
TGGCATTGAGGAGTACACCAGATCAGACACTGGTTTCATCAATAAGTGCATCAATGATGTCATCCCCACGGTGACTGTACTTACATACCCCAACCCGAAGCCATGGATTACAGGTAATATCCGCACTGAACTAAAGGCTAGAGCTGCCGCTTTCAGGGAGCGGGACTCTAACCCAGAAGCTTATAAGGAATCCCTCTATGCCCTCGGACGAATCATCAAGCAAGTAAAGCATCAATACAGGACTAAAATTGAATCGTACTACACCGGCTCTGGTGCTCGTCGGATGTGGAAGGGCTTGCTAACTGTTACAGACTACAAAGGGAAGCACAGCTGCGAGCTGCCAAGTGACACGAGCCTACCAGATGAGCCAATTACTTCTATGCCTGCTTCAAGGCAAGTAACACTGAAACATGCATGAGAGCATCAGCTGTTCCGGATGACTGTGTGATCACGCTCTCCGTAGCCGATGTGAGTATGACTTTTAAAAAGATCAACATCCACAAGGCCGCAGGGCTATATGGATTACCAGGACGTATACTCCGAGCATAAACTGTGTCTTCACTGACATTTTCAACCTGTGCCTGACTGAGTCTGTAATCCCAACATGTTTCAAGCAGACCACCACAGTCCCAGTGGCCAAGAACACCAAGGTAATGTGCCTAAATGACCACCAACCTGTGGCACTCACATCTGTAGCCATAAAGTGCTTTGAAAAGCTGGTCATGGCTCACATCAACAGCATCCTCCCAGATACCCTAGACCCACTCCAATTTGCATACCACCCCAACAGATCCACAGATGATACAATCTCTATTGCACTCAGCGCTGCCCTTTCCCACCTGGACAAAAGGAACACCTATGTGAGAATGCTATTCATTGACTACAGATCAGCGTTCAACACCATAGTGCCCTCAAAGCTCATCACTAAGCTAAGGGCCCTGGGACTAAACACCTCCATCTGCAACAGGGTCCTGGAATTCCTGACGAACCTTCCTAAAGTGGTAAGGGTAGGTAACAAAGCATCTGCCACACTGATCCTCAACACGGTGGCCCCTTAGGGGTGCGTGCTCAGGCCCCTCCTGTACTCCCTGTTCACTCATGACTGCACGGCCAGGCACGACTCCAGCACCATCAAGTTTGCCGATGACACCACTGTGCCTCATCACCGACAACAAGGAGACAGCCTGTAGGGAGGAGGTCAGAGAACTTGCCGTGTGGTGCTAGGACAACAACCTCTCCCTCAACGTGATCAAGACAAAGGAGATGATTGTGGACTACAGGAAATAAGGACCGAGCATGCCCGCATTCTCATCGACGGGGCTGTAATGGAGCAGGTTGAGAACTTCAAGTGCCTTGGTGTCCGCATCACCAACAAATGATCATGGTCCAAAGTCACCAAGACAGTCATGAAAAGGGCACGACAAAACCTATTCCCCTCAGGAGACTGAAAAGATTTGGCATTGGTCCTCAGACCCTCAAAAGGTTATACAGCTGCAACATCGAGAGCATCCTGACTGGTTGGATCACTGCCTGGTATGGCAACTGCTCTGCCCACGACCGCAAGGCAATACAGCGAGTAGTGCATATGGCCCAGTACTTCACTTGGGCCAAGCTTCCTGCAATCCAGGATCTCTATGCCAGGCGGTGTCAGAGGAAGGCCCTAAAAACTATCAAAGACTCCAGCCACCCTAAACATAGACTGTTCTCTCTGCTACCGCACAGCAAGTGGTACCAGAGCATGTGACACATACAATTTGATTTGATTCAGCCAGTCTGGTACACATGGTAAAGGTTGTCACCAGCCTGGTACACATGTAAAGGACATCACCAGTCTCGTGGAAATGTAAAGGATATTACCAGTCTGGTGCACATGTAAATGCCACACAGTCAAAGTTAGGCTTGCACAGATCGGGAGGACCTCAGGAACGTTCCTGGGGTTGAACTGTGCTTCTAACCCTAACAGTTCTCCCATTGTCTGAAATTTAGGGTCAGGTACTTTGTCATGCGCTAGAAGCGACATCATCTCCAGCACATCTGAGAGATTATGGTAATGCCATTCCAAGCTCTATCTTTAAGCTCCGCACTGTGTCACATGCACTTTGACAGTTGTTGGTGATTTACAGTTCATGCCTAATCACACATAAAGTTTTGAAACAGCACCTATGACCCCAATTTCTGGTTTCACATGTAAAGATTTTTACTTTTAAGTCTTTACGTTAAGAACTGACTGATTTACAGAGGGTTGAATGAGTGTGTGTGATTTTAGAAAATCACAGAAAATCACAGAAATCTCACAGAGCCCCGAAACGCTGCAAATGGATCTAATTTTTTTGAAAAGTCTTTGACCATCACCAATTGTACATTGTACGATTTCTCTTAAATCACGGTAGATAAATGTTTTTTTTTTCCTGACACCTTAGGTTCATGTACGTTGACGTGAAGTGGTCAAATTTAATTTTTTTAAGTCTTTTCCGTTTTGGAGAAATGGTCATGTCGTGATTGGTGATGTTTTGTACATTTGCAATAAGATTCCATTCGCCATCTGGTGGAATTTACCGGGACAGCAGAAAAATTACAAACATTTGAACATTTTATGAAACGTAAACGGAATGTCCGAGAGACATTCGTTCAATGACTTCCCAGAAGGTCTGGCCCCGGTGCACGGCCCGCCACCGTCTGCAAATTTTAGAAACATTCGCGGACGTCTAGTAAGGGACCGTACATTTGCAATATGGAGATTTTCATTGATCATACAGCAAATGCCGAAAAGTGCCCTTCATGTATGTAAAGGATATTACCAGTCTGGTACAAATGTAAAGAACATCACCAGTCTGGTTTCACATCTAAAGGACATCACCAGTCTGGTACACATCTAAAGGACATCATCAGTCTGGTACACATCTAAAGGACGTCACCAGTCTGGTTTCACATGTAAAGAACATCACCAGTCTGGTTTCACATGTAAAGAACATCACCAGTCTGGTTTCACATGTAAAGGACATCACCAGTCTGGTACACATCTAAAGAACATCACCAGTCTGGTTTCACATCTAAAGGACATCACCAGTCTGGTACACATCTAAAGGACATCACCAGTCTGGTTTCACATGTAAAGGACATCACCAGTCTGGTACACATCTAAAGGACATCACCAGTCTGGTTTCACATGTAAAGTACATCACCAGTCTGGTTTCACATGTAAAGGACATCACCAGTCTGGTACACATCTAAAGGACATCACCAGTCTGGTTTCACATGTAAAGAACATCACCAGTCTGGTTTCACATGTAAAGGACATCACCAGTCTGGTACACATCTAAAGGACATCACCAGTCTGGTTTCACATGTAAAGAACATCACCAGTCTGGTTTCACATGTAAAGGACATCACCAGTCTGGTTTCACATGTAAAGGACATCACCAGTCTGGTTTCACATGTAAAGGACATCACCAGTCTGGTTTCACATGTAAAGGACATCACCAGTCTGGTTTCACATGTAAAGGACATCACCAGTCTGGTACACATCTAAAGGACATCACCAGTCTGGTTTCACATGTAAAGAACATCATCAGTCTGGTTTCACATGTAAAGGACGTCACCAGTCTGGTTTCATATGTAAAGGACATCACCAGTCTGGTTTCACATGTAAAGGACATCACCAGTCTGGTTTCACATGTAAAGGACATCACCAGTCTGGTTTCACATGTAAAGGACATCACCAGTCTGGGTAAAGGACATCACCAGTCTGGTTTCACAAGTAAAGGACATCACCAGTCTTGTACACATGTAAATGACATCACCAGTCTGGTTTCACATGTAAAGTACATCACCAGTCTGGTTTCACATGTAAAGGACATCACCAGTCTGGTTTCACATGTAAAGGACATCACCAGTCTCGTACACATCTAAATGACATCACCAGTCTGGTTTCACATGTAAAGAACATCATCAGTCTGGTTTCACATGTAAAGGACGTCACCAGTCTGGTTTCACATGTAAAGGACGTCACCAGTCTGGTTTCACATGTAAAGGACATCACCAGTCTGGTTTCACATGTAAAGGACATCACCAGTCTGGGACATCACCAGTCTGGTTTCACATGTAAAGGACATCAGTCTGGTTTCACATCTAAAGGACATCACCAGTTTCACATGTAAAGACATCAGTCTGGTTTCACATGTAAAGGACATCACAGTCATCTAAAGGACATCACCAGTCTGGTTTCACATGTAAAGAACATCACCAGTCTGGTTTCACATGTAAAGGACATCACCAGTCTGGTTTCACATGTAAAGGACATCACCAGTCTGGTTTCACATGTAAAGGACATCACCAGTCTGGTTTCACATGTAAAGGACATCACCAGTCTGGTTTCACATGTAAAGGACATCACCAGTCTGGTTTCACATCTAAAGGACATCACCAGTCTGGTTTCACATGTAAAGGACATCACCAGTCTGGTTTCACATGTAAAGGACATCACCAGTCTGGTTTCACACATCACCAGTCTGGTTTCACATGTAAAGGACATCACCAGTCTGGTTTCACATGTAAAGGACATCACCAGTCTGGTTTCACATGTAAAGGACATCACCAGTCTGGTTTCACATGTAAAGGACATCACCAGTCTGGTTTCACATGTAAAGGACATCACCAGTCTGGTTTCACATGTAAAGGACATCACCAGTCTGGTTTCACATGTAAAGGACATCACCAGTCTGGTTTCACAGTCTGTGTAAAGGACATCACCAGTCTGGTTTCACATGTAAAGGACATCACCAGTCTGGTTTCACATGTAAAGGACATCACCAGTCTGGTTTCACATGTAAAGGACATCACCAGTCTGGTTTCACATGTAAAGGACATCACCAGTCTGGTTTCACATGTAAAGGACATCACCAGTCTGGTTTCACATGTAAAGGACATCACCAGTCTGGTTTCACATGTAAAGGACATCACCAGTCTGGTTTCACATGTAAAGAACATCACCAGTCTGGTTTCACATGTAAAGGACATCACCAGTCTGGTTTCACGTGTAAAGGACATCACCAGTCTGGTTTCACATGTAAAGGACATCACCAGTCTGGTTTCACGTGTAAAGGACATCACCAGTCTGGTTTCACATGTAAAGGACATCACCAGTCTGGTTTCACATGTAAAGGACATCACCAGTCTTGTACACATGTAAAGGACGTCAGACTGCTTGCTTAGCGATAAACGTTTTCTCCTGATACAGCTCATACAGAGACTCTATACACATGTGACCGACCTCTTGAAGAATCTTACCCATTTGCACCACGGAAAAGCTAGCTATTCAGCAACAGAAGTTGAGACTCTTCAGGCTGAGTTTCACACAACCCCATGCAGGGCTCTTAAAAATGTTCATTGGTAGCACTGGTGCTCCAAAACTTTAAACAAACAGGAGCACAGCATAACATTTAGGAGTACCAGAAAAGAAGATTGTTAAATTGATTGAGATGTAGCCTATTGGGCCTATGTGAATTATATCTACTTCTGAAGCACGTGTGCTCAAAAAACTAACATGTAACCGTGTAAAGACGTGTTTATTATAAAAGGTAAATTGTTAATACATCTTTCTATAAATAGTGGGGACAATGTGTGACATTGGAATCAACATTTCTAAATGGATTGAAAAAAATACATATTTTCATGCAGTTCCACATATGTACTTAGAGGAATAAAAGTGAATATATGCAAATTGGCCAATAAATCCACAACATGGGCCTAGGATTATACATCCTTTAAGCAGGGTTCATACCGTCATTTGCATGTCAAATTTAAGGACTTTCAGGAACTTTTTCAAGCACATCATTTTAATTTTCAAGGACCTCAATGTTATACAATGGTTGTCACCAGTCTGGTACACATGTAAAGGTTGTCTCCAGTCTAGTACACATGTATAAATTATAGTTGTACATATAGGGCAGTGGTCACCAACCGGTAGATTGCGATCGACTGGTCAATCTTCTAGGCATTCATAGTCGATCACCAAACATTTCTGTAGAAAAGCCAACAATAAAGACTTGAACTCCTTTATTTATTTTTTATCTGACTTTGTGATTTTGGCGGAAGTTGCACTTGATTCAGAAGCACTGCGCACCGGGTAGGCAAAGTTATCCCCTTTTGAACCATTTAATGTGTCTGAAGGGACAAGTTACGCCTTCCTGGTGTACCAGAAGAACTGTAGCTAAATCAAGTGTGCCTACTGCGCTGGTTAATCAGATAGCTCAAATCACTGTGCTTAGAACAGCCTCTAGGACCCAACAACAAAGTTTGATACTAGCCTACATGAGATTTCATAACTTTTAAAACCATGACCAGAGAGAAACTGTCAAATAATACAGCGAAGAGCTGATGCTTTTATGAGTTCATGTTTAAGTTTTTATTCAGCACTTCAAAGCTAACAAAGTTAGTCCCAGATGAGTTTTCCAATGGAGCCCTCTTTGTCTGGAGAGGTACATGATCAGTTCCAGCACTGTAGGAGGTGTATCTACTACTCTTTGTTTAAGGACAAACTGGATTACTCAGAGTTCCAATGTGGCAATAGTTTGCTTGCCGAGGATTATAGGCTTGAGATGGCTTTCTTGATCAAGTCGGTTGTTCTTAAAAGAGTTGCCGAGATAAAAAAAAGGTTAAATAAAAAAATGTAATGAAATTAATCTTTCTCTGGTCATAGGAACCACATGAATTTGTGCATGAGGCAGAAATAATGCAGTGCGACTCGAGTTTCGCCATCAAGTGGAAGACGGTGTTACCTCTCTCTGGTCAATCTCACCGGAGGAAAGGAGAAAGCAGGGACTGTGTTCTGCTCTCTCCCTCCCTCCCTCCCTCTACTGAGACTGACCATCAGATAAAAGCTACCATCAGTCCTGTAAAATTAAACAAATTATTTCAATTTATGCTCAGCTGTGCCTTGCAAGTGATACAATATCTGATCTATTTTGATATGAAATATGTAGTCTGAGAAGAACAATATTGGCAGGCCAAGCATATAGCCAATATGCTGCAAAAAAATAAGCACAACATGTGTTGGTCCAAGGTTTCATGAGCTGAAATAAAAGACCTCAGAAATGTTCCACATGCACAAAAAGCTTATTTCTCTAAAATGTTGTGCACAAATTTGTTTACATCCTTGCTAGTAGGCATTTCTGCTTGCCAAGATAATCCATCCACCTGACAGGTGTGGCATATCAAGAAGCTGATTAAACAGCATGATCATTGCACAGGTGCAACTTGTGCTGGGGACAATAAAAGGACATTCTTAAATGTGCAGTTTTGTCAAACAACACAATGCCACAGATGTCTCAAGTTTTAAGGGAGCATGCTTTTGGCATGCTGTCTGCAGGAACGCCCACTTGAACTGTTTCCAGAGAATTTAATCTTTAGTTATCTACCATAAACCGCCGCCAACATTATTTTAGAGAATTTGGTTGTACGTCCAACCGGCCTCACAACCACAGACCAAATGTAACCCCATGGTGGTGGTGAGCTTATGGTATGGCCCGGCATAAGCTATTGACAACAAACACAATTGTATTTTATCAATGGTATGCACAGAGATAGTGTGACACTTTGTCCCATTGTCATGCCATTCATTCACCGCCATCACCTCATGTTTCTGTATGATAATGCATGTCCCCATGTAGCAATGATCTGTACACAATTCCTAGAAGCTGAAAATGTCCCAGTTCTTCCATGGCCTGCATACTCATCAGACATGTCACACATTGAGCCTGTTTGGGATGCTCTGGATCGACGTGTACAACAGTGTGTTCCAGTTCCCACCAATATCCAGCATCTTCACACAGTCATTGAAGAGGAGTGGGACAACATTCCCCAGGCCACAATCGACAGCTCTATGTGAAGGGGATGTGTCACACTGCATAAGGAAAATAAGTGGTCACACCAGATACTGACTGGTTTTCTGATCCACCCCCTTCCTTTTTTTTAAGGTATCTGTGACCAACAGATGCATATCTCTGTTGCTAGTCATGTGAAATCCATAGATCAGGGCCTAATTAATTAATTTCAATTGACTGATTTCCTTATATGAACTGTAACTCAGTAAAATCACTGAAATTGTTGTTTATCATTTTGTTCAGTGTATTAGGCCTACTGCATAAACTTCATTCCTAATGAACTGTATTTATTAAAGTTGAATAGGCTTATATTTTTTTCAACAAATCTCAACTTGCTCATTGACTGCGAAAGTGATCTTGACTGAAAAATTTAGTGACCACCAGTTAAAAGTTTGGACACCTACTTATTCAAGGGTTTTTCTTTATTTTTACTATTTTCTACATTGTAGAATATAGTGAAGACATCACAACTATGAAACAACACATATGGAATCATGTAGTAAACAAAAACATGTTAAACGAATCAAAATATATTGTATATTTCAGATTCTTCAAATTTGCCACCCTTTGCCTTGATGACATCTTTGCACACTCATGGCATTCTCTCAACCAGCTTCATGAGGTAGTCACCTGGAATGCATTTAAATTAATAGGTGTGCCTTGTTAAAAGTTCATTTGTGGAATTTCTTTATTTCTTAATGTGTTTGAGTCAATCAGTTGTGTTGTGTCAAGGTAGGGGTGGTAAACAGAAGTTAGCCCTATAGTCCTCAAATAAGCAAAGAGAAATGACAGTCCATCATTACTTCAAGACATGAAGGTCAGTCAATCTGGAAAATGTCAATAGTTTCTTCAAGTGTTGTTGGGAAAAACCATCAAGCGCTATGATGAAACTGGCTCTGATGAGGAACACCACAGGAAAGGACGACCCAGAGTTACCTCTGCTGCAGAGGATAAGTTCATTAGAGTTACCAGAAATTGCAGCTCAAATAAATTCTTCACAGAGTTCAAGTAACCGACACATCCCATCATCAATGTGTTCAGAGGAGAATGCGTGTATCAGGCCTTCATGGTCGGTTTGCTGCAAAATAAACACTACTAAAGGACACCAAGAAGAAGAAGAGACTTGCTTGGGCCAAGAAACACAAGCAATGAACATTACACCAGTGGAAATCTGTCCTCTGGCGTGATGAGTACAAATGTGAGACTTTTGGTTGCAACCGCCTTGTCTTTGTGAGACGCAGAGTAGGTAAATGGATGATCTCCCCATGTGTGGTTCCCACCGTGAAGCATGGAGGAGGTGTGATGGTGTGTGGGTGATTTGTGAGACGCAGAGTAGGTGAATGGATGATCTCCCCATGTGTGGTTCCCACCGTGAAGCATGGAGGAGGTGGTGTGATGTATTTGTGAGATGCAGAGTAGGTAAATGGATGATCTCCCCATGTGTGGTTCCCACCGTGAAGCATGGAGGAGGTGTAATGGTGTGTGGGTGCTTTGCTGGAAACACTGTCAGTGATTTATTTAGAATTCTGCAGCAACACTCCATTCCATATGGTTACGCTATCATTTGTTTTTCAACCGGACAATGACACAACACAACTCCAGACTGTGTAAGGGCTATTTGACCAAGATGGAGAGTGATGGAATGCTGCATCAGATGACCTGGCCTCACCCGACCTCAACCCAATTGAGATAGTTTGGGATGAGTTAGACCACTGGGTCAAGGAAAAGCAGCCAACAAGTGCTAAGCATATGTCAAATCAAATTTTATTTGTCACATACACGTGTTTAGTAAATATTATTACAGGTGTAGCAAAATTCTTGTGTTTCTAGCTCCAAGAGTGCAGTAATACTGTTACGAACCCCTTTGGCCCTGCAGTCTAGGGGGGATGGAAACGAGACCCGTAACATACCTCTTGCAAATCATAACAGTGAAAAGGAACAGTGAGAACTAAAAACAACAGACAACCTAAATCTACCATCTAACACTTAAGATTTATTGTTCAAACACACTGTAATGGGGGGGAACTGAGCTGGACCCTAGGTAGGAAATAATTCATTTCCCCAAAAAACCTAAGCTAGTCTAGCCTGCTTCATGAACAGCTAGCTTACTAACCAATAAAATACAGAGGGTGGTCCACCCAGTTCTGACTAGGCTACTTAGACAATGTTTTTCTACAGGTAATGTATGCCCATGGGCGACGTGGCTTGGTATCCCCTTTTCACACCAACAAACAAGCAGTCACACACCACAGCAATACATACTCACATAATAACAGACAAATGTGACATGTAGGAGCAAAAACAAAAGAGAGATAGCTCCAGAGACAACTGATTGGGTTTATTTTAAA